>NW_026917188.1:0-120000 GCF_035046485.1 Aedes albopictus
AAGGGAAATTAGTCATCCACCGGAGGAGTGCATCGGAAAGCCCATGGCTCCCCAAAGGTACATGCTTTCCATCATCAACAAAAGAATGCCCTTCCTGCCTACGCTGTCCAGCGCTGCTGCTTGTTGATTGATTGGTTCGACTCGTCGTCGTCGTCGTTGGCTACGGATAAACTCCATCCTTTTCTCGGGGCAATCTGCTAGCAACACAACACACACACACAATTGACTGGAAATCGTTTTCCAGTAGTAGGTACCTATAGAGTTCTCCGAGGGTCAGTCGACAATGCCGGTTGGACTCCCGGAGGCCAATGAACTGACCACAATGTACCTACTTATATACCATAATGGGCTTTCGATTTGTGGTTGACCGAATAGGGGTCAGCTGGACTTGGCGGCGGCGGTGGTCATGGCCACCCACAACTACTGCATCGAGGAGTTTTCGATTATGACGGTTTTACTACGTCAGGCTAATGATCGATTGTATTGTGATTGAAGAAATACACACGATATATGCCTTTCAGTTGTAATTTCTGAACCCAAAGAAGAATGAAAGGAATAAACCTTCCATAAAAGATTGTAAGAAGAAATCTGAGTTTAAAGAACTTCATCTCAAAACCCAACTAATCCACCTAGATCCACCTAGCGATGATGGCGCCTCTCTCGTGCCTTCGAAACCCCATTTCAACAAAACTCAAGTGTCATGTTAACATGTTGTCGCTTTCATACGTTTTACAAAAATCCATTTCATGGCACCAGAAATCATATCGTTCATCTGGTTTTGTCGTTTGAGCCTTTAACTCTTGAAAAAAAAGCCACAATCTTGAATGCCGCCATTTTGGATTTGGATCCGCCATACTGGATCCGTCATCTTGAAAATACTGGTTGCCATTTTTGTACTCCAGACTTCTTCGCCATACCAGATATACCCATATTGAGTAGTTTTAGAACCGAAACCTCCATTAACCAGCTGCCATCTTGAATTTTGAGCCGCCATCTTGGATATTTTGGACGTCATTTTTAAACTTCAGACATCTTCCCCATATCAAATATACCCATTTTGCATGGTTTAAGAGCCTAAAACACCATAAAACAGCCGCCATCTTGAATTTGGAGCCGCCATCTTGGATTTTAGACTGCAATCTTGGATATTTTAAACTCCTTAAACTCTATTAAACTACCGCCATCTTGAATTTGGAGTCGCCATCTTGAACATTAGGTCTCCATCTTGAATTTTGGGACGACGTCAAGGCATTTCTGGTCTCTAGTGTTGATTTCTGCACAAAATTCGTCAACCATGCAAAGGTTACAGAAATCGCCGTAGTTTGATGTGTAGCATGATGGAGCTTGCTTCTGTTTGTATACGGACAGTTTAACCAGTGCTGTTCTGGATCACTGAAATTGCCATTATTCCGGAACGCCTTAACCCGTAAGCACCCGGGACGATCTACTTTTGGTAGAAATGCAATATCTTCTTTGTTTCAAAACATTTAATCCTGGATTTTGTTCATAGTCAAGGGGAATAGTTGTCCTAAGATATGTATGGAACCTCCCCCGTTTGCACCCCCCCCCCTCCCCATAAAGGAGCCACAAATACGTGACTTTTTTTGTTTTTTTTTTTTATCAATTATAGGTACATGTTTTTGTTCAAATCGTTTTGCTAATCATACATAGTTTTCAATGAACCTTGCCATGTAATGTATTAACTCATCATAGTCTGTTGAAGTTTTGATCCCAGAGTTATTCTAAGGCCTCCAAAGTACTACACAGTTTGTGACACAAATCCAACAATCTCAACCAAATTTTATACACGATGAATGATCACAGAACATAGTCTACGATACTCAAAAAGCCTCAAAGCACCCCAAGAAAATTCATGGTACATAAATTGGGTGGTCTAGGTCACCCAAACTACTCTGGAATTCATTTTATTAAGATCTACAATATCTACTATCGTTTGTGTTGACTCTGTTCAAGAAATTTAGTCACGTAGATATCCATTAGAACTTGCAATGCTACGAGCAACTTGATATTGTGGTGGTTAGTCATTCCGTGAAATTCAAATGGCCTCCAATACACTTTGAAGTTTAAGTTACGATATCTACACACTGTATCATGCTTTAGTTGTAAACATAAAATGTGGAATGCAGTCTATACTACTGATGGAACCTCAGTGCACAGCAATACTGCTTTTGATACATTCATGGGATATTCCAGGCTTTCCAAAGTATTCTAGAATTAGGACCTTCAAGGTCTACAGGATCTACTCTTGTTTCTCTTCACTTTATCGGCATTATACTTTCACGATTGTGTCAGTTGCACCTCGTTATATTACGAGTATCTGTATTTGTTGCTATATGGGTGTCCACTGGCACCCATTGTGTTTAGAAGTATGGGTCTCAATATCTGTAAATCCTAGAATATTTCTATTGTTGCGAATGCTCGCGGAAAATAATCTACGCTACTGTTAGGGCTGCAAAAACGATGAGTCGATAAGAAGAGCGTCAAACATAGCTCTGGTCCTCACAAGTTCCTACTTCATGCTTCCACGGGTCAAGCGATGACAAAGACCGCCAGCTAAGAGTTGTGTGCTTAGCTGGTAGTGCAGCCTGGGCACTGTTGTCCTTCTGACTTCAGCTAGATTGAGGAGGTACGATCCGAGTGTCTGTTCACCAAGGCCTTGCAAGGTTGTGCGGCTCAAACAGCGTCTGTTCTGGCATCCAGCGGCTGAGTATGAAATGCTTCTCCACCGAAAGTTATACCTAAGGTGGTAGCCCCACCATGATGGATAAGGGACATTAGGCCATCAACCTACTATTCCCGATACCTTAAAAATAGTTACAGAAACCGAAAATGAAAGATTACGAACAGATTCAATGGCAACGACTTTTTGCGCGAAACAACGGACAAAAGTTGGAACTTGAAATGTATTAACCCTTGCCCAGCATTGTAAACTGGCACAATTAGCCAATGAGGCATGCCGTACGAAGCTTGTGATCCAAGGATTCAGCGGAGTCCGTGGCTGAACCTTGGAGACCACAGATTGGCGTCGGGTCAAATTCTACTATACTCTGGCCTACAAGGTGAACACGCTCCTCGCCACCATGGAGTTGGTTTCCTGCTCAGTGTTCACGTTCACGCTGCGCTCATGAAATGGGAATCTAGAGAGGATAATTGTACCCAGATTCAGAACACGGGTCGAAACCTTACTATGATCCAACCTTACGCGCCACTGATGCTGCCGAATTGCAAGATAAAGACAACTTTTTCAGTCAACTTAACGCTGTCGTGGACAAGACTCCGAAAGGTGATATCAATATCCTCATGGGTGACTTCAACGCGAAGGTTGGTTCCGACAACTCGGACTATGAGCACGACCGACAACTCGAAAATGAGCAAAAACTGAGAGCAGTTTGCAAAGTTTTGTGACAACAATGACATGGTGCTTGGGGGATCGCTCTCTCCTCATCGACCAGTGCACAAAGTGACATGGGTTTCCAGTGATGGCGTCACGGAAAATAAAAACGACCACATCTGCATCGGCCGAAAATGGAGACGGAGCCTTCTTGATGTGCGGAACAAACGTAGCGCCGACATTGCGTCTGACCATCATCTCCTAATCGGCGAGATACGACTGCACATTGCTAAGAACCATCGACAGGAGGAGAAAATTGTGCGCCAGCTCAACACACGCTGACTGGAAGACACTGCTGTGGAAAGGTCCTTTGTCGAGGATCTAGAGAGCCGTGCTGCGAATATTCCAGTAGGTGGAAGCGTAGAAGATCAATGGAGCGCCATGAAGAACACCTTCATCGCGACTGGCGAGAATAATTTGGGAACCACGCACCTGGAGAAAGCAATGGATCACAGATGATACCTGGAGGATGATAGAGGAGCGAAGGAACGCCAAAACCGCGATAGAGCGAGCGAAAACACGAGGAGCCAAAGCCGTAGCCCGTCAGCGCTATTCGGCTCTCTAAAAGGAAGTGAAACGCTTATGTAGACTGGACAAAAGAGCGGGGGCGGATTCCCTAGCCGACGAACGCGAGAAGTGGTCGTCCATAAATGACGTAGCTTTTTGGGGGGGGGAGGGGCGTGTTTGTGATTTTGTGACGAAGTGTGACGATAGGGGGGTAGGGGTTCATGATATGCTACGTAGCTTTCTACTAATCTTCATTATATTTTTACTTGCTTTAAGTATTGCATGATCTGTTTTTTTTTATCACATTTATGTAAATAACAAATAATAGACATAAATGCCGGCTTTCTTTCATAAGATATGCAGCTATCGGACGCAACAACTGTATCTGAGAAAACGAAGTCCTGCGTAAAGAATAATGAATAATAAAAAAATAATGTGTATGAAAATCAATTTCGCTCAAATGTTTTCATCGATCAATAGTTTGATGCTTGCTATAGGGCACTGCGCGTTGCTAAGGCTGCAAAGGAAAAATTTGGAAGTTTTTGGCATTATGGCATTATTCCAGGAGTGCCTCATATAGTTTCTACAAAACTTTATTGAAGAATTTCTCCAAAAATTTCTTAAGGAGCTCTTCCAGCAGCTTTGTAAGGAATTTCTCATGGTGCTCTTTATAGGATTCCCCAACAGGAGAAGGATAACATTTTTACAGGAATTCCTACTGGGAATCCCAGAAAAAGCTTCTGAAAACATCCCAAAAGAATTTGGAGAAATCTCGAAAGGAATCCCTTAAGGACCTTCCAAAAGAATTTCAGAAGAAACTCCTGGAAGAATCTTGAAAGGAAATCATAGAGAAATTCCAAAAGAAAATCCGTGAGGAGTTCCTGGAGCAATTCTAGGTGGAACTTTTAAAGTAATCTTGAATAAACTCCTGGAAGAATCTCAGAAGAAGCTATTTGTAGAGTCTCAGAAGGAATTCGTGGTTAAATTTGTAAAGAAATCATGGAAGAAATTAGTGAAGGAATCCCGAAAATAACTTTTGGGGAATCCCGGAAGATATCCAGATAGAACTCCTGGTGAAACCTTAGAAAGAAAATTCTGAAGGAATTCCAAAAAGAATGAATGGAGGGGTGCCGGAAATAGTTCCTGGAGGAATGCTAGGAAAAAATCCTGGACAAATCCTACAAGGAAGTCCTCGAGAAATCCCAGATAAAAACTCCCAGAAGAATCCAGGAATGAATTACTGAAGGAATCCGAAAAAGAACTCCTGGAAGAATCCCAGAAGCAACTCCTGAAGGGGCTTTGAAAGAATACCGGAGGGGTTTCCAAAAGAGATCTCGGAATTAATATTTGAGTGAATTCCTGAAGGAAATCAAGAAGGAACTCCTGGAGGAATCCCGAAAGGGACTTCTTCAGGAAACCCAGTAAGAAGTTCTGATGGAATCTCGAAAGAAATTCCGTTTGCAATCCTTGAAGAGATGTCCGCAGAAACTGCTGGTGAAACAGAGAAGAAGAAACACTTGAAAGAACTCCCGAAGCAACCATGGATAAATTTTCAGAAAAACCTTAGAAAAAAAAAACTTCCGGAGAAATCCCAGAAGGAACTTATAGTGGAATCGATGAAGGAACTCCGGAAAGAGTTCTTGGAGGGATCTCTGAAGGAACCCCTGAAGAAAAATAAAAAGGAGGAAATCTCAAATGGAATCCCAATGGAAATTCTTGGAAAAATCCCAAAAGGAACTGCTGGAGGAATTAAAAAGGAAGGAATTCTTAAAAATGGGAATCCCAAAAAAAAAACTCCTTGAGGAATTCCAGAATGAACTGCTGAAGGAATTTTAGAAGAAACTCCATCAGGGTCCTTCAAATGTCGTGTTGAATTTAATTCAAATGCAACCAAATTGATATTCTGAACAGATTTATTAGTCAGCAAACTTATATCTTCGAAAGAGCTCCTAGGTTAATATGGTAGTGAACTGTATTGGCAGCATCTACTTACTGTTCTTCGGTATTAAGCAGAACGATGGGTGGTTTATTGAGATTTAACTTTGGTGCTTCTCTGGTTGCATCTATGGTCTTGATGTTGGCGATCTGAACCTGGCTGTAGGAAATGTTGTATTTTTTTTTCTGTATTAACGAGATTTAGCCCTTTTTCATCTCGGGATCCACGCTTTACTTCCCTTCCGAAGGAGGATCTCACATTTCGCGGGTTTGTTGGGAGTGGGATTCGATCCCAGGTCCTCGGCGAGATAGTCACGTGCTTTAACCATCACACCAGATCAGCTCCACAGTCGGCAATTTTTTCTAGCTATTGATGTTTTATCATAATATTCGTCAAACATACAAGTTAAAATTGAAATCAGAACTAAGCTTCGAGTTTTTTTTTTCGTTACTTGCTTTTTGACATGAAAATTTTGATTGGGGGGGGGGGGGGGGTTGTTTAACAAGCTACGTCATTTATAAGGGGGGTATTAAAAATCGCTTAAAAATAGCTACGTCATTTATGGACGCCCCCAAGGCAGCAAACACCGGCGACATTCGTCTTGTTACGGAAGTAACAAGATCGAATTGCATCCGGTTTTTTAAATCGTTTATTCCACAGGAACGGTTAAAAAATTCCTACAATAATAGATATTTAATTAGGATAATTAGGATAATTGTTTTAGATTCAACCTACGTTTCGTGAGTTCAACCAGATTACTTATCCGTGTCTTGTTCCCGGATTATTTGGAGTGCTTGACAAACAGGCGAATGTTTTACAGTACTGCGGAACTTTTGGCTAACTGTTTAAACAAGTAGTTTTAGTTGTAATTGTTTGTAACATAAGCAATATGTTTACCTGAATGTTAACAGCGCTTGTCCTGATTATTGCATAATCATTCTATTAGTCTAACCCTAATTCACTGTAGCAAACCTAATTGAGAGTTCAAGATGTTTTAGAAGAAAAAATGAATAGAAAACTTATTTTATACCTACTATTTTAGGCTTAGATAACAACAAATTGAATTTTAGTGTTTTAATTAGGATATTTAAAGTACTTTATCTAGTTAAAGAATTCACGTTGTCTTCAGACGTAGTTCGTAGTTCAATTTCTCAGCTTTTTCTTCCCTTCTTCTCATTCTGGCTCTTCTGACAATCGCCGTTGACAGTCGTACTGTTTTGGCGCAAGGTCATCCAATTTACGGTATAGTAGGTGCGGCGTCGCACAATGGGCGTGCGCAACACGTCTCCTCTACGATGTCTCACGTCGCCTTAGTGGGACCAAGATAAATGCCACGATGCCTGTGGAAGACACGGCTAGACAATTACTGACCGACTCGGCTGACCAGTTGAAACGCTGGTTCGAGCACTTTGGAAATATTTTTCTAGTGTCAGCCACGCCATCAACATCTCAGTATGATCCGCCAAGGGTTCGACGCATTACCCGTGACAACACCGAAACTCCATCAGTGCAGGAGATAGAAGCAGTCATCCGTAGCATGAAATCGAACAGGGCCCCAGGGATCGATCGCATATCAGCTGACCCCGCAAACTACTGCATCAATTATTTTGCAACATATGGGAAACCGCGATATTTCCGGCCGACTGGATGCAAGGCGTCTTTTAGTGAAGATACCCAAAACGAAACGGGTGACCTGACTGTATGCGATAATTAATGGGGCACCATGTTACTGTGTATCGTTCTCAAAGTCCTCTACAAAATGATCCTAAACCGGATGCAGGAGAAGATTGACGCAACTCTCCGACGGCAGCAAGCAGGATTCCGTGCCGGGCGATCCTGTGTGGACCATATTGTCACGCTCCTTCTCATTCTGGAGCAAATCAATGAACTCCAAGAGTATCTCTACCTGTTGTTCATTGATTACGAAAAAGTTTACGACCGTCTCAATCACGGAAACACGTGGGAAGCCCTTAGGCGCAAGGGTCTCCCTGAGAAAATCAACGGCCTTATTGAAGCACAGTACAGGGCATTTTCGTGCAGAGTACTGCACAACGATGTTTTCTCCCATTGCATCCGGATCGTTGCTGGAGTGAGGTAAGTATGTATACTATCACCGCTACTATTCCTCATCGTTATCGATGGTAGGTGCGATTGACCATGAACCAAATCGTGGATGGCTGTGGCAGCCCATTACCTAAATGACTTCGAACTGGCTGATGACGTTGCTCTCCTAGCTCAACAGCGCTGTGATATGCAGAGCAAGCTCGATGATCTTGCCAATCGCTCCTCAGCGGCAGGTCTTAATATTATCGTCAACAAGACCAAATCGTTGAATGTAAACACGTTCAACCCTTCTAGCTTTACGGTAGCAGGGCAATCAGTGGAGAATATTGAAAGCTTTTAATATCTTGGTAGCCAAATAGCGGCCGATGGCGGCATCAAGATTGACAAAGGTGCACGGATCAAGAACGCGAGGGCTGCTTTTGCGAGTTTAAGAAATGTATGGAAAAACAACCAGATTAGTCGACGCACCAAAATCGGAATTCTCAACTCGAACGTGAAATCTGTGATGTTATACGCCAATGAAATCTGGTGTGTATCAGTGGAGAACACTCATCGGCTGCAGGGCTTCATCAATAGATGCCTGCGGTATCTCAAACGTGGAGCTCCATCGACGATGTCATCGAAAGTCGATAGCGACAGAAATTCGGGAGCGAAAGTGGTGGTGAGTCGGCCACTTTACGCAGGGGCGGAAACAAAATCCACAAGCAAGCGTTAGATTGGAACCCAGCAAGACACCGCAGCAGAAGCAGATCCAGAGGCCCATGGCGGCGCAGCCTCAACAACGAAATCAAGCAAATCGACAAAAAATTGACCTGGCTACAGACAGGTCAAGGCGATGACTGGCAATCGCCCAGAATGGTGATCTTTCAATTCGGCCCTCTCCACCACCGTGGATGCCCAGGACTGAAAGTAAGTAAGTAAAGTACGTAGCGAGCCTCCAAACGTTGGTCTCTTTTCGTTGCCATTAGTTTTGGTAGACTTTCTGTTGCAATTATTTTTTTACAGCTGGCTGGCAGAACCGCATACTTATAGTCCAAAATTCCAAAGAACAAATTAAACATTTTTTTTGGGTTACTCCACTGGAACTCAGACGATTATCAGCCGCACCAACGTGAGGAATAGCAATGTTGTGAGCCACCTCTATATTGTATAATAGACTCGAAGATTTGATGAGATATTCGAAAAGTTGGTTTCGTGCAAGTTTGAGAAACTATTTGGAATACTTGAAGAACCTTTTATGTACAAGACGTTCAGTGCAGCAGTTCGGCTACGATCGCTTAAAATCACATATAATTGCAAATCGGTGACGTGGACCGCGTAACCCCACATCAAGTCCATTAGGCAGTCTGTTAATCTGCCATCCTGAGCAGGCAAGCCTTTGACGGTCTGACCTACCCAAGCGAAAGCGAAAAATTTATGGCCTTAATTTATGATATATGCCCCGTAAGGTTCAACCATTTTCCCGCATCTCACCGCTGCTCGGGCCGGGCGCGTCCAAACGTTTCTCGCTATCTCTATCACCGTTCCATCACAGTCAGTGTCCGGCAGTTGCTCAAATCGGTAGATTTTATAAAAGTACTGGAGCATATCAGCAAATCGAAACACCTACGCCTCGAGATAGCTCGGTTGGGTCGCAAACGTCGCTGACATTATGGAAGTTTGCAGTCGATGGCTATGATTTTTTTCTTCTTTTTATGGTGTTGTTGAGACGGTGCAAGTGGTCATATAAAGTGGAATTAATCGAATTCAACTTTAAAATCGACCCGTACCTCCAATGATCATATATTGCTGCAAGAAAATTTGTATGCGGCTTGGAGGAAAAGCAGCCGGTAAAAGTTGCGTTATAAATGTTGGGGTCGCTTTCACTAGGAGGTTCGAAAGATCATGCGGTGCACGCATGATGGCAGCTATTGTGCTGGAAGTGCATGAAAGGACACACAGGAAAGACAGTTTTGATCTTTCGCAGCTTAGATTACTGAATTAGATTGAAGAACGTCTGACAGTTGTCAATATACCGAACGTGATCAACGATATCCCTGTGAACGTTAATTGGTGATATCGACAGTATCGCCCAAAATACGTCCGATCCAACACAATAAAATACGCCAAGAAACGAAATCACTCATACGTTACTTTAAGGTTTCACTTTCCCCCAATCGTAAAACAAAACGATCACCTCCAATTACCGCCCATTTTGGTAGGTATCGTGTTTTATCGACCGTATCTAAAACTCGAACCAAGCGACAACAACCACAACGACGACGTAATGCTTACACCAGGAAAAGTCACTGCGAGCGAAATTCGGGCCAGTCAAAACAACGCAGTTTAAGGTTTTTCATGTTTTGTCCATTTCCACGCCACTTCCATCTCGCCGTTT
This sequence comes from Aedes albopictus, assembly GCF_035046485.1. NCBI lineage: Eukaryota > Metazoa > Arthropoda > Insecta > Diptera > Culicidae > Aedes > Aedes albopictus. The sequence continues at coordinate 10,297 of NW_026917188.1, forward strand.
CGGTCGTTTGGTTGATTCGCTGATGTAGATGGATAATGGGCAGCTGTTACATTATGAGCAGCATAATTCATTAGGGCTTGAATAATCGATTTCACCCCTACATAATGCAGCTACAGTTAATGTTCGGATGCTGAGCATTAGATCATCCGACGATAATTTAAATTTATCCAGCATTTCCTCAAATGTTAGCTCCAATTATTTAGGTATTTGTTCACGTTATTTTTCATAAATTTATTAAAGAAATATTTTCTAGGAATTAACACGGAAAATCCATTAGAAATATCTCAAGTCTATGGGTCTTTGCAGACGCTTATCTATGCGAATTTTCGACAGTCAGTTCGTAAGCAATAAGTCAAAAGTTCTTCCATAAAGTTTTTCAGAAATTCTTCGGAAAACTTCTTCTTTGGACATCATTTATTTCCAAGATTTCTTCAAGCATTCTTAGAAAAATTCGTTCAATGGCTTCTGCAGAAATTTCTGCAAGATTTTTTTAATAAGATATCCCTGCAGAATTCGTCAAACATTCCTGCAGGATTTTTTTCAGAAGTTCTGAAGGTAAATGGTACAACAATTACTGAAAAATTGTGTAAGGAATCCCTGAAGGAATTTTTAGGAAATCCCTGAAGGTATGTCTCAAAAAATCTTTTAAAAATTCCTGAAGGTATCTTTGAAAACTCCTAGAATAAATTCTTGATTTTTTGGAATCCCTGGACAAAAATTTCTGAAGCAATTTCTGAAGTTATCTTCTGAGCATTTGGTGGATAAATGCCTAGGATAATATCTTGGAAAATACCTTAAGGTTTATGAAGGTGCTCTGCAAGTAATACCAAAGTCAAATACTAGAAAAACTTTTTGAAGGACTCCTGGAAAAGTCCGTAGCGGAATTTTTAAAGAAATCTCTTAAAAATTTCTGCAGATATCGTCTTGGTATAATTCTTGAAGAAATTCCTCAATACATTTCCGAGGGATTCTTTGAGGATTTTCTGAAGGGATCATTGGAAGGAAATCTCAAAAAAAAAAAATCTTAAACCACTTCTGAAGGGATTTGTACACAAAAATCCCCAACTACTTCCTGAAGAAATTATCTGTAGACACAATGAAAAACAGGAGGCAGTTTGATATACTCATATACTGAATAAGCTCATCGTCGAGCATCATGATCAGATAAAAGGGTACTTTATAAGCTGATAAAAGGGTAAGGGTACTTTATAAGCTAAGCAGCTTGTTCAAGGTTGCTCATTAGCCTTCTAAGCAGCTTCATTTTTAAGTAATTTTGGAACTTGAAAGTTTACATAAGCACGCTGGATAGCCTTCTAAGCAGCTTCTGACAGAACTTTGACAAAATTCATGCAGAAACAAAAATGTGTTTTTCAGAATCACAACCCTGTTGGTGGGTTTGTGATTCACGTCTGGAAATTGCTTCTGTTAATTATATTTTCCCACATGTCGCTGCTATGTAGATTTGAACTGGATCCTCCTGCGTGATAGTCTGCTGACTTACCGCTGCGCTGCTGAACACACTTGACAAAGTCAAGCTAACTTCACTACTGTACAAATGTGCAAAACTAACTGCCGACAGAAAATCGATTCAAATCAGACTTTACCTGCTGTTAACTCAATCGCAGCTGTATCACTGTGGTAGAGCGTAGGGTTCTCACGCAGCGACTATCGGTTCGAATCCGATGGGCGGCAATTTTTTTTTTGCTCATGCCTAGTATTCATTGATTTGATAAATTCATATTTTTCTTTTATTCGTGTATGCTTAAACAGTTGTTTTCTGTAAAAGAAATAAATTTAACCTTCATTGAAACACAATGCTACTGAACTGAACTTCTATGAACTTGAAAGTTCCGACAAAGTTCCGAGTAGCATCTTAAGCAGCTTTAAAGTTCCACGAAGTTCAGATAAAGTTCCGAATGGAACTTTCTGGCTGCTTAAGAGGTTAACAATGAGCCTTGCCGGAACTTGTGACCGAAGTTCCACCAAGGCTCATCGTTAGCCTCTTAAGCAGCCAGAAAGTTCCATGTGGAACTCTATCTGAACTTCGCGGAACTTGAAAGTGCATTTTGTCATGGGAAGCGGAACTTTTGGTTACTTGGGTTGTCTGGAGGAATGCCTGGAACAATGCAAAGAAAAATATATGGAGGAATCCCTGGAAGTCCCTGGAGGAATTGCTGGAGAAATTCCAGGCGGAATTTCTTGAGGAATCTATGAAAGATTTTCTGGAGGTTTTTGAGGAGGAATTCATTGAAGAATGCCTGCAGGAATTTCTGGAGGAACCTCTGGATGAGTTTCTAGGGGAATCTCTGGAGGAATTTCTGAAGAAATCTTTGCAGAAATTCTCAGAAAAATCTCTGGAATAGCTCGTGGAGGAATCCCATGATCAATTCCGCGAGGAATCCCTAGGTAGTATTTTTGAAGAAATTCCTGGAGGAATTCACAAGGAAATTCAATGAGAACTTTCTGAAGAATTTCCAGGAATAATCTTAAATCGAGTTCGTAGAGGAACACCTGGAGGAATCCATGTAGCAGTTCCTAAAGAAATCTCTGGAGAAACGCCAGGAGGAAACTGTTCAGTAATTCCAAGAGAAATTCCTAAGGTAATCCCTAAACAATTCCTGGAGAAAGTCTGGGATAATTCTTGGAATCACAGAAGGAAATCTTGGAGGAATATATGGAGGAATACCTGGAGAAATACCTGAAGAAACGCCTTGAGGAATCCCGGAAGCAATCCCATGAGGAATTCCATAGGAAATCCCAGGAGAGCTATTTTAACGAGCTCCTGTTACAAAAATTGTTGAGATGCTTGGGAAAAGTCTGAAGAACCAATGTAGGCATTGCTTTCTGGACGAATTATTGAAAGGATCCTTGGACGGAATCCAAAAGCATTTTAAATACAATATCTTTGAGGAATTCCTGAATAAACTTTTATGTAATCTCTAAGTACTAAAATGTCCTGAAAGAATTCCTGAAACACATTCGTACAGAAAAATTTGGAATAATTCCAGATGGAATTGTTGGAGCAATCCCTAGCGAAATTTTTGAAGGAATGTATGGAAAAATTTCAGAAGAAATCTCTGCATCTAAAAACGTACCTGAAGAAACATCCAAAAGGATCTCTGATCAAGTTCCAATGAGAATCCCTGAAGAAATCGTCAAAGAAATTACTGGAACAATCACTGGATGAACTTCTATAGATATCACATGAGAAATTCACGGAATAATGTCTAGAGTATTTTTTGAAAAAATCACTGAACGAAGCTCTGGGAAAACTCCTGAAGGAATTCGTCGATACATCCTTTCAGAAGTATTTGTTAAAAAAAAATCTAAATGAAATGAACGGCAGCCTATTCATTGCACCCATAAACAAATAGAAACGCTCCATAGAAAATCAAAAAGTGCTCCATAAAGAAAGAACATATTTTCCATGAAAATGTGTAATGTTACCCAAAAATAACTGTAAACTTTCCATACTTTATAAAAAATGTACCAGTAAAACATAAAATTTTCTCATCAAAAGTGAAATTTTACACCAATAAATAATGCTGAAATGCTCCATAATAAAATACAAATGCTCCATAGAAAAATACAAATGCTCCATAAAAAATTGAAATTGTACCCATAGAAAATTGAATCTTGCTCTATAGAAACATTAAATTGCACCATAAATAACTGAAATTGCACCATAAAAAATAGACGAATTCTCCATAAGTATTATCAAACTGCTCCATAGAAAATATGAATTGCTCCATGAAAAATTGAAAATCATCCATAGATAGCATATTCTCATAATTTAATTTGACAGGGCTGAATTGTTTTACATTGCACTGCTTTATTGGTGCAAATGTTTAAAATTATGGAGAATTTTCGTTTTTTTATGGAGTAAATTGTATTTTATTTGGTGCAGTTTGATAATACTTATGGAGCATTTGTCTATTTTCTATGGTGCAATTTCAACTTTTTATGGTGCAATTTAGTTTTTCTTTCGAGCAATATTCAATTTTTTATGGGTACAATTTAAATTTTTTATGGAGCATTTGCTTTTTTCTATGAAGCATTTTTGTTTTATTATGGAGCATTTCAGTATTATTTATTGGTGCAAAAATTCACTTATAATGAGAAAATTTCATGTTTTACCGGTGCATTTTTTATAAAGTATGGAACGTTTTGAATTATTTATGGGTAACATTACACATATTCATGGAACATATGTTCTTTCTATATGGAGCGCTTTATGTATCTATATTGAGCATTTGCAATTTGTTATGGTTGCAATAACCTTTTGCCAAAATGAACCGTGGAAGGAATTCCTGAAGCATTTCTTGGAACAAGTCCTGAAGCTGTATCGGAACCCCGCAAAAGTCCGTGGAGGAATTCACGAAGGTGAAATTCTAGGAGAAGTCCCTTGAAATATTCCTGAAGGAATCACTAGGTAAAGTTCCGGAAGAAATTCCTGGGTGAATTTCTGAAGGTGTCCCTGGAGGAATTCATAAAGAAATCCCAGGGTTCTTGCTCTAAGCATGGCGTTTGTTCGAATTGTTAACCAGTGAAAATTCGTGATTTTTGTGCATTTTGTAAAATACTATGATAAAGTAAAGTGGTGCTTTTAGAGTAATAATTGGCGAAACTTCTTGTGGTTTTCGAGAAAAATAAAGTTTGATAAGTATGGATAAAATCCTAAATAAATAAAATCTAGAATAAAATAGTTTATTTCATGAGAAAATTTTTCTGGAACTCCGATAATCTTGAGTTGCTTAAACTAAAACAGGGAGGGGGGTTGCTCGGGGGAGCCCTGCTCTTTCTAGCTACGCTCCGCAATCATCTTGATGAGTTCCGCTCCGATATCATCCTTACCAGTTGACTTATTGTCCTTCAGCAGCTGAATAACATCCTCAACTTCCTTCAACTTGAGAGTTGGCTGGTTTTTGCTCCCTGCTGTACTGATGTGAAAAAATCAGGTGTTCGTCATACTGTTTGCTTCCACCTTTCGATCACCTCACACTCATCCGTCAAGATGATCCCGTCCTTATCCCTGCTTACCCCGGCTCGCCGCACGAAGCCATGGCGGGATGCGTTGATCTACTGGTAGAACTCTCGTGTTTCTTGTGAACGGTGCAGCAGTTCCATTTGTTCGTACTCCGCTTCGTCCAGGTGGCGCTTTTTCTGTCGGAACTGGTGAGTCTGCTGTTTACGCGTTTATATCGTTCCACGATCTGCCGAGTCCCGTGCTGCAGCATGATCGCGCTCGTTGCGCTCTTCCCTTCTTTTTCTTCTTCTTCGTTTTTATGGCTCGACGTTTGCATTGGAATTTGGCCTGCCTCAACTTAGTGCTCTTAGAGCACTTCACATTAGTAATTTAAGGGTTTTCTTTGACTGCCATTGCATGAACTTGTGCATTGTGTAGCAAGTACAATAATACACTATGCCCAGGAGTCGAGAAAATTTTCCCGACCGGAACGGGAATCGAACCCGCCGTCTATGGATTGGCGATCCATAGCCACTAGTACTAGGCTAACTGGAGACCCCATTGGAGCTAATCGAACTACCTACTAAAATTTTTATCTTCCCATGCGATTTACTTGCAAAACTTTTTTTTTTCAATTTCTTCCGACTCGCTCCAACGATCCACATCACCACTCAATAATGAACCAATTGTCTTTTAATGTGCATATACATATCGCGCGGAGGTGAAAATTTTGCGCCTTCACCTGACCAAGCTGATTGACCGTCACGGTGGCAGGTGGGTGGAGTTCATTCAACTTTTACTTTTTCTTGCTCTCCGGCATATGTATGTATCGCTCAGGTTCGCCAGCGCGCGCCCGCGCGCCTCAACCAGCATCAATAATGCTTTAAAGCGATTTCCCGTTGATTGTCCGGGGTCACAACGTGTGACCATCCGCGTATGAAAATAATCCGCAGCATTCTCTCCTCCATCCCTGGATTGCACTGGTTGGCCGGGGCGAGTCATCATGTTAACTATGTGGTAGGTGGTGGGTAGATGGCTTCAACCAGCGCGCGACAGCTACCCATGGGCAGCCGATAAAATCTTTCATATGGTGGAAATTGTTGCCATTTGTCGTGGTACATGGGGGCAGCCGGGTTTTCTATCTTGATGGAATACCTTTCCCGGAAGGTTACGACACGTCGAGTTTTCACTCGCTTCAATCAGGTACATGATTGAGCGACGATGGCGTGTTGAGGCGATCCATCCAAGGTGACAATCGAGTCTTGGCGAGTCATGCTAGAAAAAAAGGTATTGGTTGACATTCCGATGATACGTGTATGATGTACTATTCTTCTAGTCTCCCAATTTTCAGGTCCTAAGAAAATCAACTTTCTTCCGCAAAATAAAACAAAATCTTTCTTTGCTTACGAAAGCACACACGCCACCACTAGTTTGATCTGTTGATTTTCTCATGGGCAATCACCGCAATTGTTTACTTCCAGTTCATTATTAGGCTTCTTTCACATGCACCGGAGAGATCATCCAGCACGAAAACAAATTCACGGTATTAAAAACGCGCACCAAACGATCATTATTGAATGGCAAATCATTGGAATTACATTTCACCGCAGGAGCCAGATCGGTTCCACATATACACTTAGTTAAAATTCACTAACCAAATCATGATCAATGGCAAGCAGCCCGGCACCGACCGACCACCAATTAGTTTTCCGTTGCTGGATGCTGAAAGTGAAATTCGATCCGATGCGAGAAGCAATTGTTTAACATAAAATATCAAATTACTATAATTATTGTGATGCATACCGTCTGTGGCCGAAGTCGGATGAAACCGAAATCGAACGCGGTAATGAAGGCGGGTGATCTCCGCTCTCAACACTGCCACGGAACAAACGTCCGTTGTACAACGAAGACGTCCTCGATTCGGCGCCACCTGGACTAGACATGTAAGGGGGATTTGTATAGCATGTATCTTTGATGGAAAATATCAACGATGCGTCACCTAAGATTGAAACCGTATCTTAAAGAAGAGTGCATTTTACCCCGGCATCCCCTCTCAAATTCATTAGATAACATTGTTTCAAAATGAAAAAAAAAAATCAAACCATCAGGCGAAGCGCGTGCTTGCTTATACAAATTATTATTGATATTTGTTATCAGTGCCACACTGTGCACAAGGGGCGGTAGAGATAAAAGGTAAAATATTGTGCACAGCTGCCAATTTACGCCGAATTGACCGATGCGTGAAACGCACTTAAAGTCGATAATGAAAAGATAGCCTTCTCCGCATTGCAGTGCGTATAAATTAGTTTCTTTTTCAGTTTGTGGTCGACAGAAACAAACCATCTTCTGCTGTTAAGCTCAAGGCTTCAGCTTCTAGCTTCCATTTCTGTTGCTTTTTGCCGCTGTCTTCTGTCATCTGTCTTCTGTCTTCTGTCTTCTGTCTTCTGTCTTCTGTCTTCTGTCTTCTGTCTTCTGTCTTCTGTCTTCTGTCTTCTGTCTTCTGTCTTCTGTCTTCTGTCTTCTGTCTTCTGTCTTCTGTCTTCTGTCTTCTGTCTTCTGTCTTCTGTCTTCTGTCTTCTGTCTTCTGTCTTCTGTCTTCTGTCTTCTGTCTTCTGTCTTCTGTCTTCTGTCTTCTGTCTTCTGTCTTCTGTCTTCTGTCTTCTGTCTTCTGTCTTCTGTCTTCTGTCTTCTGTCTTCTGTCTTCTGTCTTCTGTCTTCTGTCTTCTGTCTTCTGTCTTCTGTCTTCTGTCTTCTGTCTTCTGTCTTCTGTCTTCTGTCTTCTGTCTTCTGTCTTCTGTCTTCTGTCTTCTGTCTTCTGTCTTCTGTCTTCTGTCTTCTGTCTTCTGTCTTCTGTCTTCTGTCTTCTGTCTTCTGTCTTCTGTCTTCTGTCTTCTGTCTTCTGTCTTCTGTCTTCTGTCTTCTGTCTTCTGTCTTCTGTCTTCTGTCTTCTGTCTTCTGTCTTCTGTCTTCTGTCTTCTGTCTTCTCTCTTCTGTCTTCTGTCTTCTGTCTTCTGTTTTCTGTCTTCGTTTTCATTTTTTCTAGCATTTCTAGTCTTCTAGTCTTCTAGTCTTCTAGTCTTCTAGTCTTCTAGTCTTCTAGTATTCTAGTCTTCTAGTCTTCTAGTCTTCTAGTCTTCTAGTCTTCTAGTCTTCTAGTCTTCTAGTCTTCTTGTCTTCTGGTATTCTAGTCTTCTAGTATTCTAGTCTTCTAGTCTTCTAGTTTTCTGGTCTTCTAGTCTTCTAGTTTTCAAGTCTTCTAGTCTTCTAGTCTTCTAGTCTTCTAGTCTTCTAGTCTTTTGAGAAATCGTCCATGGATTCATTCAGAAATATTTTCAAATATTAAGAAAATCTTGCGTTCCGAATTTCTCCAAAAATATATCTTGGGGTTTTTTTCCGAACATCTTCAACAATGCTTTCAAAGTTCCTTTTTGGAATTCTTCCAGGAATTTCGATAATTTTTTTTCTGGAGATTCCTTCAGAAATTCTTTATGACATACCTCTTTGAATTTGTCCATAGAAGTCGTCCATGTCTTAAATGAATACTCTTCCATGGATTCCTTTTAAAATTGCTCCAAGGAATCTGGAGCCTCGTAGCCGTGCGGATAGGGTTAGCAAGCTTATAATCGCACCATGTTATGGGGTGAGGGTTCGATTCCCGCTCCGGGCAAAAAACTTATAGTTTCTTCTCAGTATCCACTGGTGCACGATGCGTGTTTCCGTTGTCTAGTGCTAAATTTTGTTAAGTCTGTACAGCCGCTAGCTGAAGACGATGTCCGTGTCTTCATAAAAAAATACTCCAGAAATTCTGTCCTAAAACCTCTAAACATTTATTTTCAAAAATTCCTCCATCGGTTTCTTCAGATATTTTTGCGGAGCTTCTTTTAGGAACTTTTCCAAGACTTCCGTCAGATTTTTCAAAAATCACTCCAAGAATTCGTTTAAGTTAATTTCCATGGACTTCCTCTATTTAGAACTTCTCCAAGGATTATTTACTCAAGTTTTTTTGTAGGGATTTAAAAAAAAATCTTTCGGGAATTTTTGTAGGGATTGAATTAGAGATTTTTTCAGGGGTTGCTTCAGAAATTTTCAAAATATAATTTTATGAATTATTCCAGTGGTTTCTTCGGAAAATTCTTCAGAGATTCCTTCAGAAATTTGTGCGAGTATTTTTTATAGAAGGCTACTTTTGATTTGCTCAGAAATTGCTCTGAATTTCGATGAAAATTCCCGCAAGAAAATTGTCCAGGTATTACTTCAAGATTTATCTAGGAAATCCTACGAAAAGTTGCTCCAGAGGTTTACATTATTACGGTGATGAGGGCATGAATTCTTTCAGAGATAACAATAGTTCACATAGAAAGTTTTTTTTGAGTATCCATGTTTTCAGGATATTTTCCCGGCTTTTCCTCTAAGGATTACTCTAAGAATTTCTCCGTGTATTATTGAAGTTATTATTTCAAAAATATATCAAGGTAGTTTCACCGAAGTAGAAAAATTTCAAGAGTTTTTATAGGGATCTTTACAGAAACTTAAGAAGGCGTGTTTTAAGAATATCGGTCTGAAATTCGTCCACAAAACGCTCCAGGAATAATTTCAGAAAGTCCTCCAAGAATTTCATAACACTTTCTGCTTAAATTTTCTTAAAAAAAACTCAATAAACATTTCAGAGAATTCCACTAAGGGTTTCTTGAAAAGGCTCTCCTATTTTATCATCAGGAAATTTTCAGAAATCCAAAAATATCTCCAGATACGTTTGCAGAAATGTAGGGATTTCTTCAGGAGTTTCAGCAACGGATTTTATCAAAAGTTATTCCACGGATTTTTTTTTTTCAGAATTCCCTTTGAATTTTTGTTTTAAGGTGAAATGGGAGCGCGTCCAGGTGCATTTTTGCCTCGCATTTTCGAGAGCACCGATCTTGTCATCCGCAAATTTCCCGAAAACGAAAATGCTACTCAATGTTTATCACGAGTGAGCAAGGCAACTCATTGCTTTTTCAACTATGTTTGTTGTTTAGATGACGAGATCTGTGCTTTCGGTATTTGCAAGGCAGCCATTGTGACGGCCATCTTTGGATTCGCTCATATATGTCCTTAAATCCACATAGTTTCTTTCAGAAATTCTTCCAAGGGTTCATCTAATAATTCCTTTAGAAATTACATCAGAAATTCCAGCAATAGTTCCTACAATATTCTTCAAAAAAATATCTCCTGGAAAACCTTCAGAGACTTCTGCAAAAAAATATTCCAATTTTTCGTGAGATTTTTATCAGAAGTTTTCCGAGAAAAAGCACAAAAATTACTGGGATGTATTCTTGGAAGCATTCATTCATTGAGAAATTTTCAAAGAAATCACTAAAGGTTTTTGATATTCTGAAGAAATTCTTTAAAATCTCCTGGAGTTACATTTGAAGATTTCTAGTAGAAATTCTTGAAAATATTCGAAATTTCTGATATTATCTCTGGTGGAATTCCTGGATGAATGCCTGGGAGAATACCTGAAGAAATTTCTTTAAGTACTTCCTCATTTTTTTTTTTAATAAATAACAATGAGAAGCTTCGGGAGGAACTTTGGAAGTAGTTCAAGGAAAAATGGCTTGACATATTACTGGAGGTATTGCTCAAGGAATCCTTAGAGGAATTACTGAACGAATTTCTTTAAAAAATGTCTGCAGAAATCGCTGCAAAAATGACAGATAAAGGTACTGGGATATTTTTGAAAAAATCTCTCAGTAAAATTCTTATGAACCACTGGAGGATTTTCTGAAGGAATACTTGGAAGACCTCCTAAAGATACCTCTGGAGGAGTTTTTAGAAGAATTTCTTGTACAATTTTTGAAGGGATTTGTACAAAAAATCCCTGAAGTGCTGGAGAAATGTGTGAATGAAATCCTGAATCTCTGAATAAATGCCTGAAAATGGAGCGTAGACTTTGGCCAGACAACCCCCCCCCCTCTCCCCAAAAAGTCTACGTGGTTTATGAACGGCCCCTAAGTAATTTCAAGAAGAACTTCCCGAAAAATTTCATGAGAATTTTTAGAGAATTTTTCATATAAATGGCTGACAAAATCCCTGAATATATGCAATAATACTTGAAGGAACTTCTAGAGAAATTGAGACAATAATTCTGAAGAGTTGGAAGAAACTTTTCTAAATTCTCTAAAGAAAACGTTAAAGGAACACCTGAGAGAATCTCTTAAATAAAATCCGAATCTCAGTGAAAAAATTCTCCTGGAATTGCATCTTTTGAAGACATACAGTGTCGGAAAAAGCAATAAAACCACCGGTCCAATTTCATACAAAATGGTCAAGTTTGACGATATGGTACTTGGTTTCTAGTAAACCGATTTGGCTGAAATTTTGACAGCCGACATGAATTTAAAGGAATTTTGATTTATATTAAATTGATTGAGTTCTGTTCACTACTTCTAAAGTTACAGATATCTGGTGCGACAAAATTCTGACACCAAATTTTTATGATGGATATTTGTGGTCGATTTAATAAAAATGCCCCCAAGTTCGAATGGCATCCTTAATCTTAGTACTTGTTTATCAATCATCAAGTATCAGATACTCTCATATATCATTTGATGATGGCAATCTGAAAGTGGTCCTATTATTTTGGCGTTTCGTATATCTGTTACTTTTGAAGTAGTGAGCAGAACTCACTCAATTAAATACAAATCAAAATTCACGTATGTAACTCCATAGCGACTGTCAAAATTTCAGACAAACCGGTGCACTATAAACCGAGCATCACATCGGCAAACTTGACCATTTTGTATGAAAATGGCTGGTGGTCTTATTGTTTTGTCCGACACTGTATATGGAGCAATTCCAGAAACCACTAGGGTCATTATTAAAAGTATTATTTGAGAAATTTCTGGAGAAATCCTAAAGGAATACTCGAAGAGGAAATCTGATTGTATTTCTGGAGGATTTTTTTCAGAAATTTCAAAAAAGAAACTATAAAATACTTGCACAAACTTCTGAAATAATCTTTAAGGAATATCCTACAAAATCCATGATTTCCTGAAGAAACCCGTGGACTCATTTTAGGGAATTTAAGGAATTCCTGGAAGAATCTCTGAAGGTATCTCAAAGATATACATGAAAAGGAATGCATTGTTAAGGGATACTTGTTGGAATCTTTGGAAGAATTCTGCTGAAATCATTTTTAAAAATGAAATTTGTACAATAATTAAGTTTGGGCTCTAATGAATGCATCTAATTCGCGAGAACAGCTCTTCCCCCTGGGCATTTGAGATGGGACTAAGGAAGTTTCCAGAAAGTTCCTAGAGAACCAAAAAAAGGGTGTTCGGGGCTTCAGGGGCGTTTCATGGGGTTGTTTCACGAGCTTTCAGCAGCATTTTAGGGGCCTTCTGTCAGGTTTCGTTGGCGTTTCAATGGGATTACGGGGAATTCAAGGGCATTTCAATAGTATTAAGGGGTTTTTGGGGCGTTTCAAGAAAGCTTTAAGGGCAATTCAGGGGATTCTGAGGAGCCTTCAGAGGGCGTTACAAGGGATTTCAGAGTTTCTGGGAGTTCAAGAACATTTTAAGGACGTTCCTAGAGTTTTCAGGGGCGTTCGATAGCATTTCAGGGGTGCTTCAGGGGGTGTCCTAAGGCGTTTCAGAGATAATTCAAATTGATTGTTATAATTTCAAGAGTGTTTCAATGGAATTACAGAGGTTTCAGATGCATTTCGATGCATTTCAGGTCAGGGCCGTACCAGTGGGTTCAAGAACATTTTTTTAATCAGGGCATTTTAGAGGCATATCAAAAGATATCCCCAAAAGCAATATTAACCCCATGTAACGCACCTGAGAAACCACCTAAACCTCCGAAAACGCCTCTGTAACATCTCTGAAGCCTGCCGAAAATGCTCTGAAGCTTCCTGAAATGCCTCAAGCATTACCCTTAAGCCCCCTCGCATCTGCTGTGATCCTGCGAAAATCCCGAAAACGCCTGCGTAGAATCTCTGAATCCCGCCGACAACGCCTGAAACTTCCTGACATGCCTCAAAGATCCTCCTGAACCCCCACGGACCTCAAGTAACTCTCTGAAACTTTCTGAAATACCTGCAAAATACCTCTTAAACCCCATACCTACCTGTAGCGCCTCCAAACCCTGTAGAAATTAATCTAAAACTCTCTGCAATGTTTTCGAAATCCCCCTCAGAATCTCGAAAACCCCCCTAAGGCCTCCTGGTAGCCCGCTGAGGCCCATTGGGACTCCCTAAAGCGCCCCTAAAACCTATAAACACCCCCTGGCCACCGTTGCAATAGTTACCGTCATTATTGAGTAACCAGCTCAGATTTTACGATGACAGCACTGGTTCTCTCAATATGTTTTGCTGTTCTTGTTCGTACAAATTCGAAGTATATGGAGCTCTACGGCCCTCTACGTTGGTGCGGTGGTATACTGTGCGGAGGTACATTACAGATGTGAAAGCCCAAACTAAGGGTCGAAACGTCGGATGGAATTGTATCGTCCCGGCCGAAAAGCCAATAACCCTGTTGCAATATATTTCTCGTTTCTTTTATTTTACCAAACCTTAAATATTTTCGTAAACAAATCATGCCTTGATACTGGATAGCCAATAAGTACCCGAAGAAAGTGCATTCGCTCACGATACATTAGTAAGTAGCTCTTTTTTGGCCATTGCCAACATGCTGAGGAAATATTTTCTCCGCTTGTTGCTTGTTTGCTTGCGTACTTACGCTACGTACGTACGTGATCGTGCAGTGCACCAGCAATAATTGGAACCGTTGAATCCTAGTTTTGTGTTGAATGTGTTTTGCTGCCTGCTGCTGCTCCACTGATATAGTTAAAAGCTGGTCGGATCGCTCTCAATGGTCAATTCACAAACGTCGGCGGCGGGCGAAGCTTGTTTTCGAATGCAAATTTGATTCGATTTCCAAAATTGGGCACAGATCGGTGGTACCGCACCCCGTGCTTCGGGTTATTGGCTTGTGGGCTGCCTGCCTGCCTGGGAAATGTAGGTGATGGTTAGTCATTGTTATCGCCGGGAAACTCTACGGCCGGCTCTCGTTTCGGATGCAGTAAGTACCAAGTACAATAAACAAACAGTTTGAAATTTTTCTTTTGGCGTGCGGTTGGTCGCTGATTGGAACTTTCGATCAATAATCTATCACTGAACCGTACGGGCTTTGCCAGCATGGTTTTGCTCAAATTTAAAGACTTTCTCCCAATTTTAGTAGGTTTTTGTGAAAGAACAATTTTCAAATCATACCGGCGTAAAAAGCTGTAGCATCTTTTTGCCGTGGTTTTGTATCGATAATTGAACGTATGTAATTTTTCTGCAAACACTTTCGATCAACGACACCTCTAGTTGGAATGGAACTTTCTTCGTATCTTTTTTCCGCTCATCAAAATGCTCCGAACAGCGAGTACGCGGAATTCTTTTTGCCTCAAATTCGTCCGGCACTTAAGCGAATCTTCACACCTCTCAAGTGCAGTGCAGCATTAGCGCATCAAGCAGCTAACCGATCTTCAAACCCGTTAAGAATTTCGCACGAGCCGTTGTTGGAGCTCATGGGCACACTCCAACCCGCCATGTTCACATAACATCCAAACCATGCGCGCGAGCGCGCGCAATAACTTTCCCTTTCGTTTTTGCGCACTTCGCGCCATCAGCCTCATCGTTCACCAACCGCCACGTGGCGCTCAACCGCCGCTTGCCCGCCGCATATTATTTGAATCATTAATCCACCAATGAGGGGGCCCTTGGCAAACAATCAATGGGCCGCATATGGATAACAGCGGCAGCAGACACAGGCAAAACCGCAACAATTTATCTCATAAGCGAGCACAGGTGAATCGAATCAACTTCATCCACTTTTCGTTTTGGAGACCACCCTTTGCGTGGTTGGTTGAGTGAATGTGCGCTCTGCTCGGTACGGTAATAAATCAATTACGGTTTATGCATACATTCGGAACCATTCGATACAGTCGTGCTTTGTCCGGAAGGAAGGAATGTTGAGTTGATTGTTTTGAGGACGTAAATTATGCAAAGCATTAATTATGGTTCCGCCGATTATGAGTGAAGAATTTCGGAGTGGCCGGATTTGAGAAATTCACGATTTTCAATGATTTCTTCGTTTTCAATGATTCTTCGTTTGACCGTGTTTCAATATTTGTTTTAGCGAATCAACAATATGGAAGGTTATGGGACGGCTGTGTCGACAAAAGAATGCAAAAAAGCCGAGCTCGACTGAGAGCGTAGAATAAGAAGACTAAAAGTCTTCAGACAGACAATTTCTTGAGAAATATCTCTGGCAATTCTTTAAATAATTTCTCCTGAAATCTCTTCAACAGTTCCTCTGAAGATTATCTAAAAAAAAACACTACAAAAATTCCTTCGGGGTTTATTTCAAAAATTTTGTTAGAATATGTTTTGGAAATGCCCTTCATAAGTTCCTCAAGAAATTTATGTAGGATCACCTCCGTAAATTGAGATATTGCTCCACAAAACATTTTTTCTCTGGATGGGTGGTGTTAATGCCAGTTTTGGACAAATCTCAATGTGATTTGGTCCCACAGTTCCATTCGTGCAGATATTATCTGATTTCAACGGAATATGGGTTCTAATGGGATGACCCATATAGAACATTTTAAGAAAATGTCATTTCTATAGAACTTCGGGATATTTTGGGTTTCCCTCCAAATTATATGGCCTTTCAGACTATAAAAGCCTACAAGGTGCTCCAGTAGATGACTATTAGTTCGTAATTTAGCTAGTAACTTGACCGAAATATACTGTTTGTTAATATAAAGTGTTCAGTACATACCGCTTGATAATAAAATATGTGTTTCGTGTATTAAACTGGCCTCGTTTTCTGCCCGCGTATCCGTGAAGACGTTACCCTGTGTTCTTTGACCAACCTGTCCAGCATTCGTAGCAAGGAACCACCAGATTCACTGCATCGACCCTACAGACGTTGGAATGTGCGTCAACAGGTGGAATTTTGTTTAAAAAATTATTCAGTAATTGTTTCAGAAATGTGTATGATAGTATTTTCAGGATTTTTTTTAGGAACTACCTTCAGGAATTCCTGCGGAAAACTTTCAAAAACTTCCCCATGAATTTTTCAAGGATATCACCGGAGTTTTGTTCAAAGTTACCACCAGATTTTTTTTTATTTTTTAAATATTTTCTTGCTTAATTTTCTCTGGAATTTTCGCAAGGGATTTCTACAGTAAATTCTTCAGTAAATTCTTTGACATTTTCATCATAATATCCTCTGAAAGTTTCTTTAATAATTGTACTGAATTTTGTTGGAAGTTCCCGGGAATTCATAAGGAATTTTTCAAATTCCCTGAAAAACTTCTGCGGAATTTCCTCCTCGTACTTTTTTGTCATTTTATCGAGGAATTCCTGCGCGAAACTCTTGTAGCAATTTCTTTGAATTTTTCCTGACATCTTTTTTTTTTTTTTTTGAAAAAATCCGGCGATTTTTTTTCAGGAGTTTCTACGACTATTCTTCAAATAATTTCCCTGACTATTTGTTAGGCTAATAATTTGATTTTTTTTTAAATTTATTAAATAACACTTAAGACATTCCCTTAGGATATCATTCAGACGATTACTTAAGATTTTTTTCTACTTTCTACTTTAAATTTCTACTTCAGAAACATCTTCAAAAATTACTCCTGCCATTTCTTCAGTTTTTTCTTTCTAAAATTATTGGAGGACTTTTTCAACAATTTCTATGGTAGATTATTCAGCATTCTTGCAGCATGCCCTCCCCACCGTCTCATTCAGGTTTTGACAATCTTTTGCTTAGTTCCGAAGAACGCAGCGATCTCGTAGTTCATTCCTCGCCGCCACATATCGTTCTTCTATACGCCGCCAAAGATCGCTCTTGGTACGCATCGTACGAAAACTACGAGTTCTCGAAGGTCTTCATTGAGCACAATTTCTCCGGCCATTTTATTGGGAATTCCTTTGGAATTCGTCGGGTCGATATTTTTATAGGGTAGAAGCTTCAGTTTTGGCCAGTCCGGAGTTTTGGCCATAGTGTGGTGTTTAGCCTTTTACGATCTAAATCAGCATATATTTATTTTTTACTAGTAGATTCTAATATAATATGATGCTGCAATCATCATATTATATTAGAATCTACTAGTAAAAAATGTGAAACCCATACAATTGGATTAAAAACTGGAAGAAAAAAATAATTTTACTTAAAAAATCAGCTCCCATACATCTATTTTGGCCAGGGTGCTTCTAATTTGGCCACTTCCATAAGAAATACACGTGATTGGCCAAAATAAAAACCAAAGCTGAGAATATGGCCAAAACTGCGGCAAGGCTTCTATTTTGGCCAGTGCCACTTTTAATGGGTAATTCTCGCTGAGACCGGCCCACTATTTACACCTTGTCTTCAAAAATGTTTAAGATGCCGATTTTCTGAAAGCCCTCGCCTAAAAAGTAAGAAAAATGCATTTGGTTACTCAAATTGATGGACACCCCGTTAGTTAGAGCCACAACAATTTTTGCAGACCCCTCGATTTTGGTCAAATGGTGGCTCACTTAAACCGTTATAACTCGAAAGTTTCTCCAACAACCACCTCAAAACGAATTGTTGTTGAAAAAAGGAAAGATAGAGCTACTATTTACAATAATAAATAGTTTGGTCGGCCATATTGATTTTGGCCGCCATCTTGGATTTTTATATCAAAACATTTTTTCACCATGAGGGCAACCACCGTTTTTCAAAATCTTTGCATCAATTGAAAGCTGAGACATTTATACATAACATATAAAAAAATTAGAGATGTCTTTTTCTTCTTTCGAAAGTTATCTGCCGTTTTGTAAATCATGCCACTTTTGCGCACTGGGCGCAGTGCCGGCCGTTTACATAAATGCAGCGTTATTTCGCAGTGTTTACGAACACGAATTTAAATTCTGAGTTCACTAATGGAAAGCTGAAGGTTTAAGCTTTTCAAAACACTATAAAAGTTATGAAAGCAATGCCCGCATCATTGAGAAACAGTCAAAAACGGAAACGAACCTCCGATTCGGCCAAATTTTGCGACACGCGCCGTGTATACATGCAGGCGTAAACTCGGATGCTGTTGCATGTCGTTGCCGGTGCGCATGGAAATGTATGGAGAAAACGTGGCTTAATTTACAAAACTGCAGATAACTTTTGATAGGAAAAAAAGACATTTCTAATTTTTTGATATGTTATGTATAAATGCCTCAGCTTTCAATTGATGCAAAAATTTTGAAAATCGGTGGTTGCCCTCATGGTGAAAAAACTGTTTTGGTATAAAAATCCAAGATGGCGGCCAAAATCAATATGGCCGACCCAACTTTTTATTATTGTAAATAGTAGCTCTATCTTTCCTTTTTTCAAAAACAATTCGTTTTGAGACGGTTTTGGAGAAACTTTCGGGTTATAACGGTTTAAATGAGCCACCATTTGACCAAAATCGAGGGGTCTACAAAAATTGTTGTGGCTCTAACTAACGGGGGGTCCATCAATTTGGGTAACCAAATGCATTTTGCTTACTTTTTTTAGCGAGGGCTTTCAGAAAATCGGCACCTTAAACATTTTTGAAGACAAGGTGTAAATAGTGGGCCGGTCTCAGCGAGAGTTGCCCATCTAAGATTGATTCGGAAATTTTCGCCAGGGATTTTTTTAGTTTCTCAAATAGCGTAGCATTTCTAGCGTTTGATTTGAACAGGTCGTATGTTTGCTGTGATTCCTATGCAGATTCGACCTATTCAAATCGAACGCCTGAGTTTCTCATATCTTCAAATATTATTCCAAAAATCCTTCAGGTATTTCTTCCAGCAATTTCTTCAGAAAATCTTCCAGGGAGTTTTAAAGGAAATCTGTCAGTTCAGAAATCTCCGGAAGCATAAGATTTCTCTGAGAAATCGATCAGGAATTCTTTCATTGATTTCTATAGAAAATTATAAGTTTTTCTTAGAATTTTCTCCATAGCTTTCTAGGGATTACCCCAGATTTTTTTTTCATTCCTTCCGATCGATCGATCGATTTGCTCCACGGATTTCTTTAGAAAATCCTCCAGGAATTTCTTTCGGAAAATCTTCCTATGATTTCTTTTAAAAGTTATTAAAAAAATCTTCCATGCATTATAGCTTCACAACCTCCTCTAAAATTTCCTTCGGAACTTTCGTTAGACGACCCTGCCAAGGATGTTTTCGATCACTTGGCAATCGTTTGACTCATTTGTCCATAACTCTGTTCAGAAGCCCTATATTGGAATGTTGTATTCGGCAAAGTTGTAGATTAGTGTTTTTCCTACAATTATTACCAAGGACGCCATATTCTAACTCTAATATTTACGTCGTAAGAGTGTTAGTACCAGCTACTCATACTAAACGATCGAATTTTTCGATCGTTTAGTATAAGTAGGTGGTACCAGCACTCTAGCGACGTATATATAAAAGTTAGAATATGGCGTCCTTGGTGATAATTGTAGGAAAAACACTAATCTAAAACTTTGCCGAACATCACATTTCAATATTAGATTTCTGAACTGAGTTATGGAAAAATGAGTCAAACGATTGCAAGGTGATCGAAAACATCCCTGGACCCTGCAGCAATTGCTCCAAAACTTTCTATGGAAAAGCTTCTATGGCTTTCCATAAAAATATCCTCCATAGATGGGCCCATATAGCCGAGGCGGTAAACGCACGGGTATTCAGCATGACCATGCTGAGGGTGACGGGTTCGATTCCCGGTCGGTCCAGGATCTTTTCGTAAAGGAAATTTCCTTGACTTCCTTGGGAATAGAGTATCTTCGTGCCTGCCACACGATATACGCATGCAAAATGGTCATTGGCAGAGGAAGCTCTCAGTTAATAACTGTGGAAGTGCTCATAGAAGCTGAGAAGCAGGCTTTGTCCCAGTGAGGACGTTACGCCAAGAAGAGGAGAGGAGGAGAGGAGATGTTTTCAGGAATCAGTACGAGAGTTCTCTAAAGGTTTCTCCGGAAATGTTTCCAAGGTTTTCTTTAGAAAATTTTCCACAGAAATTTTTACAAAGATTACCTCAGAAATTCTTCCAAGATTTTTTTTTCAAAAAATTCCCTGGAGATTCCTTCAAAAATTTGTCCAAGGATTCCAAGTCCAAGGGAATCTTCTTGGGATTTCTTCCAATATGAATCCATGGATTCCTTCAGAAAATACTCCAGGAATTTGGTCTTAATATCTACCAAGGTACAGAAACTCCTTCGGCTGTCTTTTTTTTCTGAAATTCTTAAATGGATTTTAGATTCAACTATTTCCTCTCCAGGAATTCTTTAAGGTAGGTTTTCCAGCAATTTGATGACCAATTTGCTTTCAAGAGGTTTTGAGAACCGTCATAAAACCACGATAATTTTATTTTGGATTTATGATGGTTCCTATAAGCTCCTCGAAACAACTGGACTTTAAAATGTTACTTGGGATAAGTTGCTTCCGAAAATTCACAAATAATTAGTTTAGAAATTCCCCTAAGGATTCATTTAAAACAAAAAAAACATCGTAAAATTTCTCCAGAGATTTCTTTAGAATTTCCTTTATAGATTTATTTAGAAATTCTTTCGGATACTCCTTAATAAATTCATCCAGTGGTTTTTACAATTTTCCAGATAATCCTTCAGGTATTTTTTCGGGGTCTCCCCCAGAGATTCCTGCAGGTGATCATACAGAGATTCCTTCATTATTTCCTTCAAATACTCCTCGATGTAGATTATCCCAGAATTTATCCCGCATTTTCTCTAAGGATATATCCAACAATTTCTCCACAAATTCATTAGGAAATTTATTCAAAAACTAATCCTAGTAATTTCTATGGAAATTCCTTCAGATATGTCTCATTTTTTTTCAGATATATCTCATTTTTTTCTTGAGATCTATAGAGACGCAGGCTTTAGGTATTCAGTCTTTTTTTTTCTCAGAAATTCGTCCACGGATTTCTCCAAGAATACTTTCAGAAAATTCTTAATGGAATTTATTGAAGGATTTCTCTTGGAATTTTCTTGTAAATGCTTATTTTTTTCTAGGAATTCCACCAAAGATTTCATGAGAAGCTTCTCCACGAAGTTCTTAAGGAATAACACCTGGGATTTCTTCAAGAATTCCCCTGAGATTTTGTTGGATTGGTCCATAGATTCAACCAAAAGTGCTTATTAAGATTTCTACAGAAATTCCACTGAAGATTTCTTCCTTGCCAAAAAATCTTTTCGCCTGAATGTGGAGTTTCGCTGGAGTGCACATATACAAGCAAACAGTACAGGGAAGAGTCCACCACCCTGATCCTCATCCTGATCCAGAGCTCCTCTGGCCTAAATTTATAAATTCCTACTGGGATTCCTATTGAGGAAATGTTTTTGTCTTTTTAATTTACTAGTACTAAAGGGATCGCATGGGAAATTGTTCCCAGGATTGTTTTCAGAAATTACACTTACGGTTCCATCAGAAATATCTCCCGGGATATCTAAAGAGGTCCTTGCTAAATTTGTTTGGATATTATTCCTTCAGAAGTTTTTCCACAAATTGCACAAAGATCATAGAAGAAAAGAAAATATCTTTTAAAGAATCTCTAGAGAAATATCCAAGTAATTCCTAGAGTTTGTTTCAATAATCCATCATAAAACTCCGGAGATACCTTTGGAAACTCCTACAAGAAATTCTTGAAAATTGTATGAATAAATTGTTGGACAAAAATTCCTGATGCAATTTTTTAAATTATCATGTGAACATACTCAGATAATACCTTAGAGATAATACCTTAGAGAATATCTTAGTCACAATAGATCTGAAAACAGGTCGCAGTGACCTATATACCCAACAAAAAATTAAAAAATAAGAGAATACCTTATGGTGACTTATGGAAGAACTCTGCAAGTAATTCCAAGGAAAAAAGGCTTGAGAAATCTCTACCGCTATTCCTGGCAAAATCTATAAAGAAAATTCTGAATGAATGTTCTTAAAATGTCTACAGAAATCGCAGACAAAGTTACTGGTGTAATTATTGATGAAATCTTACAACAAATTTTAAAGGGCTCTCTGAACGATTTTCTGTTCAAATCCTCGGAAGAGCTCCTAAAGAGGAATTCGCCATAAAATCCCTTACGGAATACCAGGAAAAATTTCAGATGATGTTTGTGAGGAAATCCGTGGACCAGGTTCAAGATGAATCTTTTGGGTAATTTCTTGAGAAATTTTTGAAGAAGTACCAAGAAAAAAATCCTGGGGGATGGGATACTAAGATAAATCTTTAGAGGAGTTAATGTATTCTTGGAAATCTTGCGAGAATCTTCTTCAGATAAACATTCCAGAAAATGTTTGATAAATTTTCAAAGAATGCTTAAAGCTATTTCTGGCGATGTTCCTGGATGTAATCCTGGAGAATTTTCCAGAAATTTTAAGAAGAACTCTTGCAAAACTGATTCTTGAAACGCGCCACTTACAACAAATTTCATGAAATAATTGTATGAAAGAGTTTTCCTGAAATATTTCTCAATTAGGCGTAATAGTGAAGTAATTTTCTTGGGGGCGTACCAGTATATAAGGCGCTAAAATTTGGAAACATTGAGTAACCAGCTCTGATTTTACCATGACAGCACTGGTCTTCATTGAGCACAATTTCTCCGGCAATTTTATTGGGAACTAGCTGACCCGGCAAACCTTGTATTGCCCATTTTAAATATGCTGGTGTATTTTCTTACAATTATCTACCCCATTTAATATTTATTTTATAGTGTTGTTTTTTTGAAATTCTTCGCATCTCATGCATATTTTAGTAATGTCACATTTTTTTTAATTTTGTAGTTGATTTTCCCAACTTTTTCTACATCTAAACATAGCCACCCTGAAGTGAATGCTCTAATATTTCATCGACTACAAAGGGTATGCAAAGTCAGTATAGTATATATAATAGAACATCGTGTATGTATAGAACATCGTATATGTATAGAACATAATAGAACAGCTCTTCTAACAGAACATGTTTTTTCCCTGAGAAATAAACAGTTTGTGTTTGAATTGTCTGTCCGAATAAATTTTATCTATGGTTTCATTTTTATTAAGAGAATTCCACCCTTTCATAAAAGTGTTCAATTCCTGGAGAAACTCTGGAGGAATCTTTGGAGGAATCCCTGGATTCTTGGAATAATGCGTGAATAAACTCCGAGAGGATGACTTCCTGGAGAAATTCCTTGATAAATTGCCGTTGCAATTTCTGAACGATTTACTGGATTAATTTTTGTAAGAATTCCTAAGGTAATTTCTGCAAGACATCCTATGGTAATTCCTGGTGGAACTCCTGGAGGTATTCCTGAAAGAATTCCTGGAGGAAATCCTAGAGCGATCCTTAGCGAAGCTCCTGAAGGAATGCCAAGAGACATGCCTGTGCGAATTCCTGGAGGAATATCTAGAGAAATTCCTTAAGAAATCTTCAGATTAACTCCTGGAGGAATTTCTGAAAGATTTTCTTGAAGAATCGCTGGAAAATTTCTGGAGAAATTCCTTGAGGAATCCCTAGTGGAATTTCATGAGGTGTCTCTAGAGAAATGCCTGCAGGAATTCCTTGAGGAATCCTTAAGAAATCTCCAGAGGAACTAATGGAGGAATCCCTTCAGAAATTCCATTAGAAATTTCCAGAGGAATTTCTGGAGGAAGTCCAGGGAAAAATTCTAGTAGGAATATCTGGATGATTTATTGGAGGACCATCAAAGGAATTCCTGGAGGAATCTCAAGAAGATTCTTCAGAGGAATTCCTGAAGGAATTTCTGGTAAATACCTGGACCAATTCCTGAAGGAATTCCTGGAGGAAATGCTGGTGGTATTCCTGGAAGGGGTCCATTGAACCAATTCCTGGAGATATCTGGAGGAATCCTTGAAGAAAGACCTGGAGAATAAATTTCTGGAACAAATCCTCAAGGAAACCCTGGAAGAATTCCCGGAGGAATCCCTGGAAAAACTCATGGAGGAGTAACTGAAGAAATTCTTGAAAGAATTTCAAAAAGGAATCCCTAGAGGATTTTCTGGATCAATTCCTGGATCAATTCTTGGGGTAATTCCTGGAGGTATTCTTGGTGGCAATCCTGGAGGAAATGCCTGAATGAAATCCAGAATACCTGAGGTAAATTCTGCAAGATTTCCTGGGGTAGTTCCTGTTAGAATTCTTAAAGGTATTCCTGGAGGAGTACCAGAATTAAATCATGAAGGAATGCCTGGATGAATCCCTGTAATCCCTATACAAATCCTTGGAGGAATGCCTGGAGATATATTTCTATAAGAATTCCAGGAGGAATTCCTAAAATAATTCGTGGAGGATTTCCAAGAGCAATCCCTAGAGGAACTCCTGAAGGAATTCCAGTAGACATACCTGAGTGATTTTCTGGAGAAATCTCTAGAGAAATTCCTTGATCTATTTTCTAACTCCTGGATGAATCTCTAGAGTAATCCCTAGAGGAATTTCTGGAAGATTTTCTTGAAGAATCACTGGAGAACTTTCAGGAAGGATCAATCCCTGAAAGAATTCCTGGAGGAGTTCCTGGATGAACGCCTGGTGGAATTTCTAGAGGAATAGCTTGAGGTATATTTAGTGGAATACCTGGAGGAATTTCTTTATAGACTTTATAGGGGAATTCCTGGACGAATCCCTGTAGGAATTTTTAGACAAATCCCTGAAGGAATTCACAGAGTAATCCTGCATGTGATTTTTGTTGATTAGATAGATTACAAAACCTTTCCAATTATTTTTTTTCTATGATTTTCTATGAAGCTTTCAACTTTGTCCCAAGGTCTGAATACAACTTGCCTTATGAATAAATTAAAGAAGGAAAAATATCTATTATACATTATTAAAAAATATTCGCGGGCTCGGTTTTCCGCGCACAGCCGACTACTCAGCAAACTCAATAACTGATATCTCATTTAAAACTGCATTTGTTAGCTGATTCTCAGCAAAACAGCTGCCAAACCTCAATAATGAATTGTCAAAGTTGCTGAGATCTCGGTTATGTTGTTGTTTGCCAAGCGCTCGGCTGTGCGGTTCTCGGCGAAAGTTTGAGAAAATGCTGAGATCCCGGCATTTCAAATTAAGTGTGTATGTGTTTTTTTACATGATAACGTTATAATTACTTTCTATTAAGGCTGTTGCAATTTTTTTTTATTTTTTTTTGTGTATCCCTTCCCTCTTCAAAAGTCTCTATCTATATATATATATATAAATGGATTTCCGTCTGTCTGTCTGTCTGCTGTCTGACCGCTATGCATTTGGAAACTACTGAACAGATCGGCGTGAAATTTTGTATTTTGTAGAAAATGTTTTCAAGCAACTATTTTTCAATATTTGAAACATATTTTTCAATAGCGTATATAACTTTAAATTTCTCCTTTTTTTCATGTTTTTTTTTATTTTTTCGTTTCTAATTTATTTTTGTCCTTACCTACCTCGTACCCAATCCGGCTGGTTGGTCCGATGAGAGCACGACAAATGAAGTCCTTCACGTATAACCGAATGGTTGGTCCAATGAGGACATACCAATCAAATTCCCTCACGGACAACCATGAGGGCACGATAAAATCAAATTCCATCATTTTATGTATTAAAAGCTTGATAAAAAGCTCTTTCAATTATAAAGAAAAGGAGATATGGTTTTTTTGTGCTAATCAAGGCTGAGGATTATGATTGCATTCATTACCAGTTCAACTGCCAAGAAGATAACACGGAACCCACCACAAAAGTCATTCGACCTATAATAACCTATTCTGCCTATTCACAATTTCGTTCTGATGTAACATACTTCAGCTTCAATGATCCAGCATCATTCCGGGAAATGTCACTCCGGGAAATGGCATTCCGGGAAATGTTTCATTCCGGGAAATGTGTCTTTTCGGGAAATGTCACTCCGGGAAATGGCAGTCCGGGAGATGACATTAGGGGAAATGTGATACCACCGTTGAATTTAATTGAACGATTATCCTTCGAAAGACCTACATGGTTTATCAAAAGTAACTTACGCCACCGCAGCCCAGACAAAAGGGTGTGATTTGATGGCAATAAATTATCCCGCCTTATCAGGTGTGAAAATTCGATTCCATGAATTCAATCCTACGCAGCGCACTACGTAGTGGATCGATACCTACGACATCCTTGATCCAATCAAGCAGTATCCTCAGTCCGGACTTCCTGTGGTTTGCAATCACCATTGAATATGTGGTACACCATGATCGCTGGTAACTTCGTATTACTCCTGGATAGCGTCAGGACGCTGGCACATCCGGTCCGTCTTCATTGATTTGTCCTTGATCAAACAGACTTTGCCACTGACACCCGGAGCCAAGAAAGGTTTTAAATTTCCTTGTATGTTGTAAAACCTATCAATTGAGGTTGTTTTAATGAATTCCACAAAATGTTTTTACTTACGCAAGTGAAAATTACACAATGTTTCAAACTTTCCGTTGATCGGAGGGAAGTTGATTTCCATATTTCCCGCCAGGTCGACCAGAGAAGCAAAGTGCTCAAATGCAAGTCAACAATATAATATACCGTATGGAGCGATTACCATTCCTTTTATCGTTGGGCTGCCTTAGCCTTGTTTTTCACCTTCTTGATCTTCTTCAGACCATCCATGCTGGACCTTAGCACTTTCGAGTAGGTTTCCATAAACTTTGCCACTTCGTAATGCCGAACGACGGTCGATAGCTTTTTCGATCGCGATCGGGCCCAAATCAGACACTGGTACTCGGCGAGTTTCGGCAGCGGTGGATTGCCCTTGCAGGGCTTTGGTCGATCGTGGCCATCGTATCGTTTGATGGTCACTGTGAAGGAGGAAATCGCTCCGGCCCGATCATTGCTTTATTGCTGAGCAGAACCATTTTCCGTGGTGGCACTATCGGATCCGTGGCGCCTAAACGAATACTGGCGGTACCGAGATGTACGGGAAAATAATGGAAAACTTTCACGGAAAAACGGTGGAAAACGCGACCCGCGATTATTAATTCCGAAATTCATAATTGAAACACTTTTGAAATGTTGATTGCACATAGCCGTCCCGGCAAACGTCGTACTGGCTGCCTACTGTGTTTTTTGACATCCAGTTCCATAGCGAAGTGCTTCGCAAATTAATCTGTATGGGAGCCCCCCGTTCCAGAGACCGGAGAGGTCTCACACCAACCTTCCCCGGCCCCAACAGCATCCACATACAAAATTTCACGCCGATCTGTTCAGTAGTTTCCGAATGCATAGCGGTCAGACAGACAGACAGACAGACAGACAGACGGAAATTCATTTTTATATATATAGATTTTTATATATATAGATATATATAGATAGATAGATAGATTCCTTTGGGATTGATCGGGTCGATATTTTTATAGTTTTTTTTCGGTAATTTCTTTAAAAAATTCTTGAAACGTATTCGTAGATGTTCATTCCATGTCATTGAGGATTGCTTCTGATGAACACAATGTCTCCAGCACTTCACTTAGGAATTCCTCCAATAATTTCTTCAGGAATACCTCCAGTATTGTCTTTAAGTGTTCCTTTTGAAAACCTCTAAGAACTACGCAGGCATTTTTCATGATTTTCTCAGTACAAATTCATCTGATAATAATTTTGAAAATTCCTTTGAAAATGCCTTAACTCTTTGAAGCTGGATGCATCAATATGACCCAGGTGATAAAACCTAACATAACAAACGTATTCGAGGCCAACGAGTTTGCAGCAGCAGTGACAAAATCATTCGGCTCAAAAGGGTTAAGTAATACCTCTAAAGCTTCTTTGCAGGAGCTCCTCAAGCAATGTATGCAGGAGCTACTCCGTTATTTTAAAGATTTTTTCTGACAATTTCAGAAATGTGTTTGATAGTGTTTTCTGATTTTTTATAACACTCTTCAGGCTTTCCTGCGGTAAACTTTTCTAAAAATTGCTCATACGTTTTTAAGGAATTTACCCAACAGGGGAGGAAAAAAAATGAATTTACCGGCATTTCATTGGACCCAGCCACCAGCAATTTATTGCGATTTTTTTCACTCACTCACTTGATCTCAGGAAAATTTGCATAAGATTTCTATAGTAAGTTCTTCAGGAACTCCTTTGACAATTTTGCCATAATTTCTTCTGAAAGTTTCTCGAGGAATTGTGCTGAACTATGAAGTTTGAAGTAATCCCGGCAGTTCTTTAAGTTTTTTTTAAATTCCAATCTAATCTTATCTAATCTAATCTAGTGCTTGCACAGCCAGTATTGTAAAGCATCATGAAGAATAACAAGCATTACTTCTTGTCAGTATTAATATTTGCAGCATATCAGAGATGTGATACAAATATTAAAACGGCCAGGCCCACTGTGCAGACTAATGGGTTGAAAGATAATTCTAAAAGTAGAGCAATCAGGTTATCCACGTATGCATAACATGACTGGCAAACTTTTTGGAAGAAGAAACGGGGACAACTGTACCAACCGTTTCGTTTTAGAGGAATGGGTTTTAAAATCTTTGGAAGTGGTACAGCTAAGTAGGTTATTGCACACTCCATTATGGTTGACATCTCTTCTCTTCTCCTGGGATGGGGCACAGGCATTTCTCCATGTGTCCTTAAGGGTTTTTTTTCATACCCTGTGAAACTACTGTGGGATTTCCTTCTGGGCTTTTCCAGTTTTTATCGAGGATTTTTTTCACGAAAGTTTTCTGGCAACTGTTAAGGTTTTTTGCCGGCTTTTTTTTTAAATAAAAATCTTCCGGTTACACTAGTTTACAAAAATAAATGAAAGTCGTGAACTTCTGTCAACGACCAAAATTTTTGAAGCACAATTTAGTGCTGATTTTGAAACCGTGCTTCAAAAAATTTTAAGTAGAACTGTTTTTGAGTTTTAGCTCAATATCGAGCTTTACATCTTTTTAAAATTTGGAATTTACTAAAATTCCAATATCTTACATTTTGTTCAACCAATTTTAAATCTTTTTCCATAAATTAAAAGTTGAATACAATACCATTCGATTATCTGAATGCAGGTTTTGCATCAGATTAATGAAATTCAAGATATTGGCGAGTTTTAGAGACGATCTCCTTAATTTTTATCAAAATTTCAAAAAAATATGAAGAAATGTATTTTTTCAATAAGAAAAAAGAAACAATTTAAAAATTCTTTCTCAACGTTTGTTTGACATATCCTTTGTAGGCGAGTTACAGTAAAAAATTCAGCTCAATCGGAGCATTGATTACGAAGAATGAGATGTATGAAGTGAGCGACTTTGCTTAAAAATAGAACAAAAATCGATTTCAAATCATCATCCTTGTATGGAAAGTCGAAAAAATTCCGCTCTACTGTAATTTTTTTTCCCTACGCGTTTTCGAGCTCAGGGCATGATTCTACACCAAAAATGATCATCAGCTAACCGAGTTCAAAAATGCTGTAAACTAGTGTAATTATTGTCAAAGCTTCGACGAAACCTGAAATTCTCTCCGAAATTTTCTCAGAAATTCCTCAGACTAAATCTTTTGGAATTTCTCTGCTGATTTCGGGAATTGTTTTAGACATTTCTTCAGTGATTTATCTAGGAATGTCTTCGATAATTTGTCTGGTTCTAATCAGGAACTTCAATTAGAAATCACGTAAAAAGTTTATTTTAATGAAATGCACAGAGATGGTCTTGAAGAATTTTGGAAAGAATTCCGTAAGAATAATTTCGAATACCAAAATTAATGGCTGGATTTCTAAATTCTAAAAAATGCCGGAAGACATTGTAAACGAATTGGCTGGAAATTTCCCAGTGGAATTCCTCAACAAATTCCAAAGAAAACTTTTTTGTCCTTTGTAGGACAATCCTCAAGAAATTACAGGAAGAACCTCTGGAAAAACCGTAAGGAAAATAAAAAAAATGTCTGAAACATTTATGTTGTAGCAAAAAAATCATAACGAATTTCCTGAGATACCCTTGAAATAGTTTTTTTTTTTATAAACACGTACACGTTTTTAATGCTTCCAGTGAGCTATTCGCTCTTTGAAGGAAGCACGACACTAGACAACGGACTAGCATACAACGCCCAGTGGCACAGCTGAAAACTTTTCCTGACAGCTGCGGTGGGAATCGAACCCACGCTCCTCAGCACGATGTGACTAAAATGCTTGGTGGCACTAGCCGCACGGCCACGAAGCCACAAGTTGCAGGGATATTCCAAGAACTTATACAAATTGCTGGAATATATCCTAAATAAACTGCGAATTTCCTAACAAATTTCTGGAAAATTTCTTAAAAATAAAAAGTTGAAGGAATGCCTGCAGGACTCCCAAAGGTAAAAAATGCCGAAGAAATTTAGAAATAAATTTCGAAAGAACTTCTTAATAAATTGCCAGAGGCATTTCTGTGGGATTTGCTAACGAAATTTCTAATGCCAGTGATTAAGGGATTTTTGAAAGATCTAACAAAGGAATTTCAAACGAAATTTACGGAGAAATTTCAAAGATATTTTCGGAGGATTTTTAAAATAAATATCATCGAACGAATTTAGCAGGATGCCATAAGAATTCCCAAAGAAGTTTCTAGTGGAAGTTCTCAAGAATTTTTCAAATTACTAGTGAAATTACTTGAGAAATTTCCAGAAAAACGCCTGAGAGTTCCCAAATGAATTTCAAGAGAAATTTCTGAAGGAATTGGTTGATATTTGGAATTGGCAAAAATCTTAATACCCTTGAACAACCCAATTTTAGCAGGAGCCCTATTGCCACTACTGTAAGGGCGTTGTACAACAATATAGATTCGAAATATTTTATGACACAAACCTAATTACATTTCCTTCACGTCAAAATGTTTTCTACCTGTTATGTTATGAATGTTATGAATAATAAAATGGACAAACATTGAATTGTCTGCGCAACTTTCCTACGCACAACAACGTACGTATCTAGTTTGCATCAAATTTCCCACAGGGCTGTCTCATCAACCCGCCAATTACCCAGCGACCACCTCCTCAGTCTAGGGTTTCAGTTCGGCTCGTTCCGGCTGCGTAAACAAACACTAATAAGCGGTTTGTCGTCTACCAAATTCGGAACAGAAACTCTCCACGCACCAGTACTGATCCGGATTATCACCGGTCTGTCGTCGTTTCGCATCTCTTTTCAAAATCTTCCCCCGTATCTCCGCATCTGCAGCAGAAGCAGCAGCAGAAAAGTGACGAGTTGAGCACGGTTTTAGCGTTAACGATCAAAAGCGTTCAAATCGTTCGTTTGTGCCACACAGAGCGAGGGAGGTTGAATGGGAGCTGATCAAATTTAGTTCATCGCTGCTGCTTTTGCCACCCGTCGTCAGTTCCGACCCCCCTCAGTTCATTCGGGGAGTGAATTTGCGGAAAATAGCTTAATTGAATGGCGTTCAAATAGAGCACACAAATTAAACTCACGGCAAATTAAGACAAATAATGGAGAAACGAATTGCGGGCGTACCTACCTACTCAGTAGTGGCTGACAATAGACGCAGCTGAGAAGCGGAGCCACCATTGAAGAGGCTGCGACTTGGGTACACATCTCTGTCTTCGTCCGCCGTCTGGGTGCAACGCACGCGGCGCGGTGCCTAATTGTTCAAAATCAGATTCCGCACCTCGATGAGAGCAAATTGGACAAAGCGCTTCCGGAGTGCTAGTACTGTAGTACTGACTACTGACGGTTTGGAAAGTGTCTGTGCAGTGCATCCACTCCCATGAAGTTTGTCTTCAATGCAATGAGCTTGTTCGAACTGAGCCCATAAGTGGCATGTGATGTGAGTGCGAATAGTGCCATCGTTCCGGATTGCTGTTCGTCGTCGCCACGCAACTCAGCGCTAGGCGAAGTGAGATTATCACTTGTGGAACAGTGATCTAATCTTTCGGTTTTAGTTAGGAAAACTTCATGCGGGTAAATGTGGGAGGATTTGGGCCACTACCTTCCGGTGTTGGGGTTGGGGATGCAGTGCCTTCGGAGGGTGGTGGGTTCTTTCAAAGGTGTACACTGCACGAGATAGTTTTGGACTGTTTCTCTCCACCAGCCTGTTAGTTTAATCCAACGTTGAGCGTAGTAGAGCACCGTCTTAGTCGGGTTTATTTCTTCAGTTTTTTTCTCGATCATTTAGGATTCCCATGTCTTTTTCCCAGAAAATTCTTTCTTCTGATATACACACTACGTATCAATCCAACCTACTGAAGCCTACCATAATGTATACGTTTCCCAATAATCGCTTATTTATACTTGTACTTCTTTGTAATTTGCACTTGATATAACTCGTCATTAATACGACACACATTATTTTTTATAATATTTGGCTGTTCGATACCGTATGAAGTAGATCATCAATATTTACTTCTTTTCTCGATCAGCCTAGATGATTTCGCATTATGCGATTTACACAGTGTATTCTGTGTATCCTCGCCTTTGGAGTTTTCTAATCGATACGGATCTGGTTTTATCGCTGCTGTTCTTTGTTGTGTTGTGATTGCAAAGAGTTTAATCTTGCCTAGTTTGGAAAGTGGCTACGGTTAGAAAAGCTCAGACAAATCTTTAGCTTACAAGAACATCAACGATCAGTCTTTGCAGACTAATGCAAAATGGTACACCCCAAGTGACCTTAGTCCAAAAACCTTACATTCGTAAGGGGAATTTCTATCTAAGATCCTCGTGAACCCGGTGGTTACTACTTTCAGTGAAAATGAAGCGACAAGCTCGCGTGTCATGCCTCGAGCATGTGTGCTTGTAAACAACTCAATCGTTACTACACTCGTCTCTCAATTAACCACCAGAGATTTATGTGCTGTAACAATTGATGTATTTGTTGGAAACCTCAACAGTAAATATGTCTCTTGTCATCGCATACTGCACTTCAAAAGGCCTTTCGCTTATTGTATGGCATACTCCTATGAACGGAGTGCGAATTCCGAAAAAGCTACCGATCGATAGAATTTGTGATGAAAACAGAACAATACATAGGCAGTCGGGTACCTGAAACTTTTGCCAGTCTTGGTAAGGTGGTATGAACTACCAACCAAGCCGATCTGTTTAAAAGCACAGGTCGCACGGCAGAAGTTTCACGCATTCGATGTATTCGTTCAATACATGGCCTACTTGCCTAATTTCACCTTCTATAAAATTTTCACACTTGTTCGCTACCTAGCGAATTCTATCATATCTATTATTTCATTACCCACTTTGATCTCTACTCCCTTATACTTATGAGTAGAAAGAGACCGATATAGAAACAAAATCATCAAGTTAATTATAGAATATAGACTGTTTCAGAAATTATAAATACACTTTGTTTATTAAATTAAATGAACTGTTCTAATGATTTTTACCAACTTCTTTTAGAGTATAGCATATTGTACTCCATATTATTATATTTCCTTTCAATTATCTTGATATTTTAAAGAACAGTCGAGATCTCTAACAAATAACATAATTTTTCAAATTTGCATTTGCACAAAGGTGTTTTTTAATGATTTCAACATTTTTTATCACAAAATACCAAAAATTATCTAATTTTTTATCACATTCGCTTTCTCAACAAGTTGTCTAAGGAATGCTTTGATCAAAATTTGGGAAAAATCAATAAAGGCTTTTCCACAACATTTTTTCGGAGATCAAGTTTCTTATTTTTTAAGGTTTTCTACGGAACATAAGAACTATCACACAGTTTCATAGCTTTCCTGAACGCATTTAATCTAAACAAACTATTTTTTTCAGCTCATTCGATCCTTCAGATGCCAAAGCTTGTCATACCATAAAAACAAATGCAGTAAGCAGTAATTAAGACATTCGTTTGCTTAACGTTTGTTGCTACTGGTGTTGTTGGAAAATTTGAAACATAAACATTTGTATTGAGAAGGTTCGTAATGGTGGTTGTTGATCAAATATTCCAGTAAAAATTACTCTTACCAATCGAGAAATATCTTTTATTATCGATACAACAATTTTTATTGTGTTTGGAAATTAAACATTTTATCTACGATTTTTTTTTCTTTTCTACTATGCTACATTTTTTGACCACTTTGTGCAACTTCAAATTTTAATCATCTAGATTACAGAGCCCTATTTTTTAAATTTTACCAGAAACATTCACAAAATTGGTATTATTTGCTTCGTTAGCATGTTTACTGTAAGAGATAGAAGAAACTTTTTTGGATATTGTGCTCAAATTGAAATGGTAGTTAATCGTTAGTGTATTTATAATTTCTGAAACAGTCTATACGGTCGATAAATCAGTACATGTTAGTCATTAATGTGTCGAAGACAAAGTACATGATGGCAAAGGGCTCCAGGGAGGAATCACCGCGCCCGCCACCCCGAATTTATATCGACGGTGATGAAATCGAGGCGGTTGAAGAATTCGTGTACTTGGGCTCACTGGTGGCCGCCGAAAACGATACCAGCAGAGAAATTCAGAGGCACATTGTGGCAGGAAATCGTTCTTACTTTGGACTCCGCAGAACTCTACGATCGAATAAAGTTCGCCGTAACACGAAGTTAACCATCTACAAAACGCTGATTAGACCGGTCGTCCTCTATGGGCACGAAACATGGACCCTACGTGCAGAGGACCAACGCGCCCTTGGAGTTTTCGAACGGAAGGTGTTGCGTACCATCTACGGCGGAGTGCAGATGGAAGACGGGACTTGGAGAAGGCAAATGAACCACGAGCTGCATCAGCTGCTAAGAGAACCAACCATCGTCCATACCGCGAAAATCGGGTGGCTACAGTGGGCGGGTCACGTCATCAGGATGTCGGATAGCAACCCGACTAAAATGGTTCTCGAGAACCATCCGACCGGTACAAGAAGACGTGGAGCGCAGCGAGCTAGGTGGGTCGACCAAGTGGAGGACGATCTGCGGACCCTACGCAGAGTGCGGAACTGGAGACAAACAGCCATGCACCGAGTGGAATGGAGGCGGCTACTATATACAGCAGAGGCCACCCCGGCCTTAGCCTGGTCGGTAAGGTAAGTAATGGTTTAGTACAGCACTGATTTGTGTTGCGTAATAAGCCATTACAGTACTGTTTCCCATTTTGATCAACTTCTTGATGCTTTCTGGACGCAGTTTTAGGAACCTCTAAAGAAATTCCCGAAGGAGGATTAAGAGAGTAGTTCCCTGGAAAATTTTGGAGAGAAATTTGGAAGTAATTTCCTAAGGATCTTGTGCAAAGTTTTCCGAAGGAATCCTTGCCGGAATTTTTGGAAAAAAAAATCTTTGGGAAAAACTTGTGAAAATTTTCGTTGAAACTTAAGGAAGAATTTCTGAGAAAAAAACTTATGAAGAAATTTGTAACTCTAGGAAGAACTTCCGTAGAACTTCTGAAGAAAATTCCTCAAGAATTTTCAAGAGGAATTTCTCAACTCACTCGTGCAGTATCACATATGAGCCTGGTAGACATCCAGTTAGAATTTCTAGACAAATTTTGAAAAAAAATAGCTTAATAATTCTCATAATTAACTACAAGAGGATATTTCGAAGGAATTCTGATAGAAAATTGCGAAGGAATTTTCGTAAGAGCTACCGAGGGAAACCATGAAGATTTGTTTTTCAAATTTCGGATTAACTTTTGAAAGAACATTTAAAGCAACTTTTCAAATTCTGTAAGCTTCACTGGTGGAGTTTTCGCATCAACTCCTTGAGAATTAAAAAAAGTGTTTTCAGGAAAAATCCAGAAATAATTTTTAAGGAATAAATTGAGAAATTTTTTATGGAACCCTTTGGAAAATTCGTGGGGAGGAATCATATAGGAAATTCAGAATTAAATCCATGGCATATTTTAGGGTGGATTTCAGAACAAAATGCTAAACGAATTTTCAAATTTGGGTGATCCTCGAGGGACATTGATGGAGATTTTTTCCATGAAACATGTTCGAAGGAACTTTTGATAGAACTACCAAAAGAAATTTGTAGAATTCTCTGGAGAAGTTCCTGGAGATGTTTCTGAACTAATTCTAGGAATATTCGTAGGCTTTTCTCGAGGAATTTCCGAATTCATTCGTGAGAACTCCTTGAGGAATCCCTCTGAAGACTCCTGCAGAGCCTACAGAACCTTTGTAAACACAGCCAAAGGAACTTGTTGAAAATGTCTCGATGTAACTCCTGAAGGAATTGCTGGAGAAGCTTCTGTTGAAATTCTAAAAAGAAATTCTGGAGGGGTTCTTCCGACAGAACTTTTGGAGTTATTCCCGTAAAAACTTTTGAGGACATTTCAAGTATCAGTTCTTAAGTGATCCTAGCAAAAACTCTTGGAGGAGTCCAAGAAAAAAAATGCTGGAAGAGTTTCCGGTTTAATCCCTCAAGAGATTCTTAAGAGTAATTGTTTAAGATTCGCAGAATCTGTTCCGAAAAACTGCATAAGGTTGCTTGATTTTTTTTTCGAAAGAACTCCTGGTGGAATTTTTTAACTCTTTGAGGAATTTTGTTCTTCTTCTTCTTATTTATGGTTCGACATGCTCACTGAAACTTGACCTGCCTCTTCTCAACTTTGAGTTCTTCCACAGTTAATAATTGAAGGGCTTCCTTTGCCTGCCATTGCATGAATTTGTATATTGTGAGGCAAGAACAGTGATACACTATGCCCAGGGAGTCGAGAAAATTTCCCAGACCGGAACGGGAATCGAACCCGCCGTCTCCGGATTGGCGATCAATAGCCCTAACCACAAGACTAACTGGAGACCCCAGAAATTTCCATAGGACCTTTTTAAATTTTTAAACTAATTATCGGGGACTTTATGATAGAGCTCATGGAGGAATTCTCCATGGAACTTTTGGAAGTTTTAGAAGAATGTCCAATAATACTTCTACATGAATTTTCGATGGAATTGCTCGAGGAAATAATAAAGTAACTGCAGGATAAGAAAGGAAGCCCTGGACAAATTTGCGATGAATTAGTGAAAATAACAAACTTCCTTCCAGGATCACAACGTCCTCACTTATAAAATAATCTCAGGCCTTCGCAATTTGATGTTTCCATTCCTCCAAGACTATGGCGTTACTATTCCGCAGCATCGCAATCTAGCCTATCAGTAACTTTACCTTACCGATGTCTTTACTAATAATAATTTGTCTCCGAAAATCCAGGTTTGTTCCCGGGATCATCATGCACTTCCCAGAATCATAAGGGTTACAGAAAGCATAAAAACTGTACAGCTTGCTTAACACACACCAGATTTTTATCTTGGACTTCTGTTTCCACCACCGCTTTTATCGTACGACGTTCTGCCGTATTCAATGATGTACCATTACCATTCGCGCTACGTTCTTCATTTAAGTCAAGTCAAGTCAAGTGACCTGGAATAACTGTATTCCTGCAGATTGCTAAACCTTTACCGTGTCTGGTAGTAGTTCATTTTTTTGTTTTATTTTGTAAATAAGTGTTATTAAACTTCCACAAAAAATAACTTTCATCGATCCATCTACCGAACATTTACCTATCACTCCAATCCAAACTAAAATCCATCGATTATGGTCATCAGTGGTAATGCAAAAGTGCAATCACTTCATCACAGCAGCAGCAGCAACCACAGAGACGAAGTGATAAAACAACCATCATTCGAATGGAAGCGGCAGCAACCAGTGACAGCAGGACATCAAATGCCACCGGAGCGTGCCGGTCGGTGTCCATCGGAAGAAATGGCAAGCATCCAATGATCGTAATCACACCAAACGCTCTTCTCCATCGCCGGATGAGTGAGCATTCGGTAGCACCGCAACCGTCCATTATTACTACAGTCTTCCATAACCAATGGTGGCCAATCCGATTGGCACGCGGACGGTTCGGTGGTGATGCGATGTTGGCGATGGCAAGCCCGCCCCGGGACGATTAAAACACTTTGTCAGATCCAATTGGGCCGTCAATCGAGCGTGCCGCCAGTTGGCGATTCAGTGAACCTTACGTGCCATTAATTTGCTATATCGGCTTAGTTTTTATTTTCGTTTTGCTTTTGCAATCATGCATCTTTGTTTTTTTTTTCGCTCATTTGTTGTGGTTAGTCATCGTCACGGAGTGCAGGTGATGAAGCGATGCAACGTGATTAGATGGTCAGTACCTGCTACTCGTTTTTATCGTGGCAGGGGGAGATGAGCAGCGGTTATTGGTGAATACTGGACGTGAGCATGACTTCCGGATTAAAAAGTAAGAGTGAACTGTGATGGAGTAGTAAAATGTCTCATTGATTTACTATAGATATCGTAGTTTCAGAATGAGATCAACATAAGAACAAAGCAAAATGTACTGCAAACCATATAATTAGTTTTCATTAAGACTAGAAAAAGAGAAAGAACTTTGTTACTGTGTATGTATAATAAGCTTCTTTCATTTTTAATCGAAGAGTAGTTGAAATATATTCAGTATCTGAAATATTCTCCATTCATTCGTCGTAGTGCTGCTTCCACCTTTCAATAACCTCACTTTGGTCCACCAACAGGCCATCGTCCTTATCCCTACGTTTTCGGAATGATTTGTGCTTCATATAGAACTGTGCTTCTTGGGTACGAAAAGGTAGTTCCAGTTTCATAAATTACTCCAGGTTCCATTCGCTCTGTAGAAATGGTGAATTCCTTCAGGGGTATTTCCATAAGTTTTTCTAAATAATCATTAAGGAAATCCTCCAGATATCTCTTTTTGAAATGTATCCAGTCCCGAGCAGAGGAGAATATCAAATTCATAACAATAGAATCACACAGCCTGTTTTTATATCATAATGTGTTATTATGAACTTATCAAAACATTACTTTTTTATAACATGCTTTGTTGGGCAAACTTATTTTGTTATGGTAATATTATTGAGATTCATCCACTAAATAACATTTCAGTAATATACTTTGTTGTAGACCAAGTTTTGCTATTGAAATTGTACAAATATGTGATGGACTACAACACA
The DNA here is from genome assembly GCF_035046485.1 of Aedes albopictus. NCBI lineage: Eukaryota > Metazoa > Arthropoda > Insecta > Diptera > Culicidae > Aedes > Aedes albopictus. The sequence continues at coordinate 49,135 of NW_026917188.1, forward strand.
ACAATAACAAGTTTTCAAATTCACTGCAAGAATCATTGTTATTAAATTGTTATTGAACCTAACAAAACATGTTATAAAATTAGTCTACCAGGTACATTTTTGATATGATTTTTGTTATTTTGCCGCGTATGACAGACAAGTTTATAACATAATAAGATATGTTAATAACATAAAAATTACTGATTCCATTATACAGTTATTATGCCAAAATATCATATTTTATTCTGATGTTGTTATTCTCTTCTGCTCGGGGCTATATGTTCAAGAAATCCTCCAGTACGTTTGACTGCAATTTGTGCTGGGATTCCTATTTTTTCCAGTGGTTCCATCAAGAACTTCTCCATTGTGTTCTTCTGGAGATTTAAATACTATCCTATCTCTTGCAGCATGAATATTGTCCACTATCAGATTGAGAATAAAGGAACAGGCACAGCCGTACCAACGGCTTCATTTGTTTTAGAAATCCTTCCACGGATTTTCTTGGAATCATTTTATCCAGGGGTATCTCTAGGAATTCATTCCTTAAGAAATTTCTCATAAAATTCTTCAAGTAATTCTTCCAGAAATCTCAATGAGTTTTCGAAATATTTTTGCAAAGATTCCTCCAGCAATTCGTACAAAGATTACTTCAGAAACTGCTTTAGGGGTTTTTGTCCTTCTGAAAATGCTCTAGGGTCTCATTTTGAAACTCTTTCGCGGATTCTATCAAAATTTTCTCCAGTCGTTTTGTGACAATTTTCTGGAAGAACTTTCAAAAACAATCTTGAAGGAATATCTGGAGGAATTCCTCGAGGAATACCGGGAGATATTAAAAAGACACTACACCGTCTTCAGCCAGAGGCTGCACAGACTGAACATTACTAACACGAGTCAACGGACAACACACATAACACCCAGTGGCCCAATTGAGAATTTTCCGTTTGACGAAATTTTTTCCCCGGCTGGAGCGGGAAACGAACCCGCACTCCAAGGGTCACGAAACGCCTAGACAACTGACGCCGCTAACCGCACGGCCACGAAGCCCACGTGTACACTACTGTAATCCGAAGGTATTTCTCACGAAATTTGTGGAAGAACAGTTGAAAGAATTTCCAAAGGGATCCCTGGATGATTTTGAAATCGAATGCCAAAAGAAATTAAAAAAAAAAACTTTACAGACTTACATAAAAAAAATCCCTGGTCATAATTCCAGAAGAAACTTATAGAAAAATGATCGTGCCTCTGACATTTTGGAAAGAATCACTTGAAAAATGTAAGGAAAAATTCTCGAAGGACTTACTGAAAAAAAAATCTTTGAAAAATATCTTATGAATTTATCCAGTCGAATTCTTGCAGCAATCCTTGGAAGTGTTATTGATTAAGAATCCCAATAAACCAACGCCATACACGGACCGTAATGTAGACGGTTCAACAATACCGCATACTGTTCGAATTGTATCCCGAATGGGTGCTGAATCATCACTTATGATTATCGTTTACATTACATTAACATTGCTGAAGGAATACTAGGAGAAATTTCTGAAGGAATTCATAAGGAAATACCTTGCGAAGCTCTATTGTGGATTGTGAATTTTGAGAAGAATTGCTGATGAAAATCTCTAATGCAATTCCCGAGAGATTTTTTTTGTGAGTAATTCAAGATAAATCCATGGACTTCATTCCTAACCTAACCAGCCCCACCCTTATACTGAATAAAAAAGCGAGATTTTTTCAACGTGTACAAAATACAACAGCGCGATCACTCGAATGTTAAAGAATCTTTGTAAGAATTTATGGAGAAGCATCCAAATGATTTCTGCAAATATTTATCTCAAAATCTTTCGAGAATGCATTAAGGAATTCATACCTTGGAAATTTTTTTGAAAAAAATTCTGAATAAATTCTGTTTTCTGCAGTAATTTGAAAAGATATCTATAGAGGAAATCTTGCAGAAATTTAATGAGCAAATACACGGGAAATAAAGAGGAATATCCAAGGGAACTACTGAAGAGAACTCAGAATGAATGAACCCTGACGGAATTCCTACAGACATTGATACGGGATATCCCAATGGAATAGAAGAATTCCTGAAGAAATCTCTAGAGGAGTTCTTATGAGTTTCTGATGGAATTCCAAATATTAAATATTCCAAATATTTTCTGACGGATTATCTGGGGGATTTTCCAGACAAAAGGAATGTATTGAAGAAACTTTGAAGTAAGCCATGTCAGAGTCTCAGCATACATATTTGAGAAACATCTCTGAAAATTCTTAACACATTTCTAAAAGAACCTTTTGGATAGTTTCTGAAAGAATTCTGCAACTTTGATTTTCTGATTAGCTGGAAGAATTACTGATTAAATCCGTGAAAGATTTTCCGAAATAATTTCACGGAAAGTTTTCTAGAGGAATTTAATGAGACATTTCTGGAGGACATCACTACTAGAGAAAATTTCTTAGTTACAAATCCATTGTAAAATTCATGGAGAAATTTATAAAGTAATCCATGAGAAAGTTTTTGGGAAGAATTCTCACGCAATTTTCGAAAAGAATTCTTCGAGCAATTTTGGGAGGAGGAATCTATGGAACGTTCATAAAGGAGTTCTTGAATAAATTTCATGAAAAATCCGTTGTACTTTTAAGTGTTTCGCTGCCTCTTGTTGAGTAAGTGCTATGCTGTAGCATACCCCCCTATGTCGTGGAATTTCTTCTAAGAATCCCCCAGGGATTCCTGAAGTTGTTTCAAATTATTCCATTTGCAGTGTTTTCAGAAGTTTCTTTCTGTGATTATAACAAAGAATTTCCTGATACAACTATTGGCATGATTATGGAAAGAAATCCAGACGATATTTCTTACAAAACTGCTGAGAAATTCATGATTATTTTTTGGAGGATTTTCTCAGGGAGGCCCTGCAGTAGTTAGATTAGAGTTTCATAGAAGAATTGCGTAAAAAACAGTACTGGAGGATTTTCGTGGGATACTCCTGAAAGAATTGCAGAACGAACTCCCCGAGGAATGCTAGAATATTCTTCAGAAATTACAGAAGTCCTGAATGAAGCTCTGGAAATATTTTTTGAGGAATCCAATAAGATTTTTTTTAGAAGAATTTCGGAAGGACTTCCTAGATGGAAATCGTGGAACGAAATTCTACAGAAATTCTTAAAAAAACTCCTGGAGGGATTCTGGGAATTATTTTATTTATTTATTTGATTCTTTATTTGCAACAGTAAGACTTGATGTCTTTTTTAATTGTTACATGTTGTTTCTTATTGTAGAAAGGTGTATCGTTTCATTAGAAGTTCAATTTATAAATTCAAAAACTTTAACTGGTTACTATATCTATCGTATTATAATTAAACTAATCGTTGAAGTGCTCCATACATTTCCTCTTAAAAGCTAAATATGTATCCAATAGGGTGATTTCATTAGGAAGTGAATTCCAATAGGAAATGCCTCTCACGAAAAAGGAATTACCGTACAATGAAGTATTATGACGTGGGATTGCGTATTTTCTGGCCCGGGAACTTCGAAGTGGCTTTAGTTTTTCATGTAAATAACCAGGAGATTTTGATTTCGCAAGTTAAAACAAAAACAAGCAACATCTTAACGGTGCGAATTTGTCGAAAGGACATCCTAACAACCGATGTTGAAGATGGGAAACACTGGCATATCTATCTAAGCTAAAAACAAACCGAACGCAAGCATTGAGAGCAATTCGCAATCTGGATTCAGCAAACGCTGAAGATTCACATAAAAGAAAATCACAGGCTATGAAATGGGGTAGAATCAGACTTTTAAAGAGTTTGAGTTTAATTTCCACACTTAAGAAAGAAGAAAACGAATAAAGTGTTCGCAAAGACGCATAAATTTTACCGCACTGCCTGAAAATATATTTATCAAATTTGAAACTAGAGCGGATCGTAATTCCCAAGCAATTCGCTTCTTCTACAAAGTCGATTTCAGTGTTATTTAATTTAAGAACTGGTTTAAGTATACTGTTGGAATGTGAATGGCTCAAAAACACTGCGCAGGTTTTACTAGCATTCAATAAAAGTTTGTTTCTTATGGACCATGCAGAAATACTGGCGAGATCTTCATTGATTTTTCTTGAAATTGTCAGGGAAGAATCGTCAACACATTCAAAGTACAACTGAACATCGTCAGCAAAAATGTGAATTTTACAATGCCTTAAAAACTTTAGGAAGATCGTTTATGTATATGGAAAAAAGAATTGGTCCCAAAATAGAGCCTTGAGGCACTCCAGATGAAATTGGGAGGTATCTAGAAAAGATTCCATCATTCAAAACCGTTTGTGTACGCCCAACAAGATATGATTTTATAAGATTCACTGCATGAGTGGAGAAACCAAAACATTCAGTAAGCTTACAACACAGTACTCGATGTGAAATCGTATCAAAGGCTTTTGAGAAATCGAGGAGCAGCAAAACAACCGGTCTGCCATTATCCATAACAAGGCCGATATCATCAAAAACCTTCAGCATTGCCGTTTTTGTGCTGTGCTTAGCACGATAACCAGATTGATAATAAATCAGTAGTTTCTCTCGGTTTAAATGATCACAAACTTGCTCCTTAATAATTCGTTCAAACACCTTAGATAGTGCGGAAAGTATACTTATAGGGCGTAAATTTAGTAGAGTATTAACGTTTGTTTTTTTCTTGATCGGTAATATTTTAGCTCTCTTCCATTCATCAGGAAAAACACTAGTGGCGATGATGCAATTAAAAAGATGCGTTATTGGCTTAAGTATCAATGGGTTGATTGATTTTAAAAATTTAATAGGTAGTTCATCTAATCCAGTAGCATTGGATTTAGTTTGGTATAGGGCATTTACGATATCAATTTCATTAATTTGATCAAAGTAGAATGGATCATTCGTATTCTGTTCGTTTAGATAAAAAGTAGTCTCCGATGTAAAATTACTTTCTGTGAAGTTATTCGCAAAATTTTCATTAACTTCATCCGAATTGAACCGAATTGTAGAAGGTTTGGATTCTTTTGCTAAACCAATATTTTTTATTCTCTTCCACAGTTCTTTGGAGGGCAGATTCGTATCAAGCTTTGTTTCATAGTGCAACTTTTTTGACTGGCGAACCTTCATAGTAACCTGATTGCGAAGCGTTTTAAAAAAGTTTAAATCAGTCGGATTTTTTGTGCTTTTCCATCTTTTATATGCAAGATCGCGATCCACGAATTAGTTGCTGGAGGAATCCTAGAAGAAGTTCTTGGAATAATCCTGCAAGAATTTCTTGGAGGAATTCCGGAACATTTTCTGTATAAATCCCTGAATCAACACCTTAAGGATTCTCAGAAGAAACTGGTGAAGGAATCACGTAAACAACAATGCGCTCCTGGATGAACTACTGAAATCACTCCTGGATATATCTTAGAAAGAATCCCGCAATTGCTAGAGAAATTTCTCAATGAATCGTAGAAAGATCACTCGAGGATTCTCAGATGGAAATTCTGGAGAAAACCTGAGATTTATAAATAACTTCTTCCCGGAATTTCTCAATAAGTTTCTGAGATTCGTTCAAAAGCTCTTTCTGATATTATTCTAGTTTCTTCTAAGATTCCTCTAGAAGCTTCTTCTACGATTCTTCGAAGAGTTCCTCCTGGTGTTCTACGATTCCTTCAGGAGATCAGCCCGGAAATGCACCTGGATTTTCTTCTGATATCAATCAGCAGTTCTTTCTGGTATCTCTTTTTTTAAGTTTTCCCTCAGATTTTCTTCAACGATTATCGAACGGGCGGATGTGTTTTTGTGTAGCTGTCACGTTTTTCCTCGTCTCTACGTGAAAATTCGGCCGGTAAAAAGTAATTAAGAAGGAATTTACCACAGTTTCCGCGAGTGATAACGAAGATCGGTGATGTATTTTTGGCTGTAATAATGTGCGAAAACTTAATAGGACGTCGCGATGCCGTGCCGTGCCACCGATCCAAAATGTAGTTCCCGATTGCCATTTGATGTAGTGATCTTAGTGTTGGAAGGGCCGGAAGTCTGGCCGGGATATTTTTGAGAAGAATCCTGCCAACAACTGACATGGTTCGGACGGTCGAATCGGTGCTAGGCTTTACGACATTTGGAAAGTGATTTTTTTTTCGGAATCGTTATGATTTTCATTGTGAAGATTTGCAAGTGTACGAAAAAAGCTCTGGTGAAAATGTTGTTTTGTGGGCAGTAAGATTTGCTACTGCAAGACTGAGCAGTCAAGCCGCCAAGTGGACACAGCCATGAAGAAGGAAAAAAACCGGTGAGAATGTTTCATGTTGTTAAAACACGTTTCCTTTTGTCTATCCTTTTACACTTATTTATTTTTCCATTTCTAATTGATTCTGCTGTATCGTTCACTGTATTTTTGCTGTAAAAACGAATTTGAAAACAACCGCTCATTTTGACGAAAAGTTGCGATTTTTCTTTCTAAAAACTCTCCATAACTGTGTTTCGTCACCACACGAATCGTATCACCACGCTGCCGCTGATATCACAAGTAGCTGCCTACTCCGTAGTTATGCTGGCTAACAAAAATTTGTTTCTTTAAAAGTATTTTGAATGGGTTTTAAACACACACACTAAAACTCATTCATATTCTAATGTGGCTGAGTTGCATAGTCCATGTAATTTCCAATTTTTGCTGTACTTATTATATGGGTTCAGGTACATTTGGGGAAGGGATAATTATACTTTGTCTCGTTTCAGAGAGCGAGTAATGGCGCTTAAGCCTAGGCTTTGTAGCCAGGGCACATGGAGAAATGCCTGTGCCCCATCCCAGGAGAAGAGAAGAGATGCCCACCATAACGGAGTGTGCAATAACCTTCTTAGCTGTGCCACTTCCAACGATTTTAAAACCCATTCCTCTAAAACGAAACGGTTGGTACGGTTGTCCCCGTTTCTTCTTACAATAAATTCGAAAAAGTTTGTCAATCATGTTATTCATACGTGGATAACCTGATTACCCTACTTTTTTGAATTATCTTTCCACCCATTAGTCTGCACAGTGGGCCTGGCCGTTTTAATATTTGTATCACATCTCTGATCTGCTGCAAATATTAATACTGACAAGAAAATATCGAAAGAAATTTTGATATTTCCAGGATGCTTTTCAATACTGGCTGTGCAAGCACTAGATTAGATTAGATTAGATTAGATTTTCTTCAACGATTATCTTCTGCGATTTCATCAAGAACTTCTTCTGAGATTCCTCCTGAGTTCCAAATAAAATCCCTCCAAGAATAACATCTGGAATTTCTCCAAGAATTATTTTTGTGAGGAAATCTTTCCGGGACTCTCACCCTCATGCTTGTCTTCGGACTATTCACTTTTGAACGGTTTTGATTCGGGTGAGTCCGTTTTCCATTTAATATGCTGGCGTAAACGATAATGCAAACGTGTGGCTCCGTGGTCGTGCGCTATTAGTCGCGTCGTGCTGAGGAGCGTGGGTTCAATTCCCGCCGCAGCGATCAGGAGATGTTTTCGGCTGTGCCTCTGGGCGTTGCATGCTAGTCCGTTGTCTAGTGTCGTGCTTCCTTCAAAGAGCGAAAAATGCTCACTGGAAACATTGAACGTGGCTGTGTGTAAAAAAAAAGTTCTACTTTCAAAAGTGGATTCGATCATAAACAATAATGACGGTGTCTTTCTAAGATTTGTTCGGGAGTTCCTTTTAAAATTCATCCAGAAAAATGTTATTGGATTTCTCCAAGAGTTATTTTCCAAGATTTATTACTGGATTTATTTAGGTGATTTTTCTAGATGTTCTCGGATTTCTTCCAGAATTCATTCGGGGCTTTACATCGACAAAAAAAAAACTTCCAGGACTCCAAGACTTATTCTGTGGTTCCAACTGGAGCTCTTTACGGATTCGCCCAATGAGTTGCTTCTGAAAAATTTCCAGTATTTTGTTTTGGGATTCTTCCAGAAAAACCTTTCGGATTTCGTTCAAGAACTTTAAAGGTACTGCCAGCTCCACCAGGAATTTCTTCTGCAATGTTGGCAGGTTCTTCCAAAATTCTTCCGAAAGGTCGTCCTGGAATTTTATCTGATATTTCTTATGAAAATCAGCCTGGAATTTCAAAAGTAAATCCTTCAGGAGTTTTTTTTTTATGAAATTAATTACGGTTGTTACGGTAGTATTGAGGTGCTTTTGGCCGAACTCTCTCTAGCAGGTCGCAAACTACGGTGTTGTGGGTGCGAAGCAGCTGTAAGCTGTGAATTTATTTATATTTACCAATTTGCATGTTACAGAATCCACTTAAAATTTTCGGTCTGCCGCATCATACAATAGTTGTTCAACCTCAATATTGTTGTAACAAATGCATAATCTGTGATAGAATTCGTTATTAGAATAGGTTCATTTAATATTATGCAAACTTACTGTTTCAAATTGTTTTAGATACTAGGTGTAGAGTTCATTGTGTTGTTTAACTTTTAATTAGTTTGTATTATAGGCTTAAGTAGAAGAATAATTTCAATTACAGAACACATTTCTGAATATACCACACACAACTTGTCCTGGACGAATCAATCTGTCTTCAGTAATGTCATGGTTCTTCAAATGCATGACATTCCGCGCTACAATAACATTACTTTTCATGTGTATCATATCTGTCAGACAGTTGCAACGACGAACGGTGCAGTGCTGCCGGCAACAACGGTATTACTCCAAAATCTTCATATGAAATTCTGCTATGAATGGGTTATAAAATTCCGACAGAACTTCCTTGAGTAACTCCTCCAACGTATTCCTTCAGAAGTTAGCCAAAAGTATTCTGTCTGGGAATTGCTTCCTGGATTTTTTGAAGCCTTTCGAAAAGGGGGAATTCTTGAAGAAACTCCTAAAGGAACTCTAGAAGAATGGAACTTTCAGAGAAATCTCAGAAGTAACTCCTGCAAGAATCTCCGAAGAAATTCTTGGAGGACTTTCGGAAGGAACTGCTGAATGAATTTCGTTTCAAATTTCTCGTGGAATGTCATTGCGCTCGCGCTGTATACGACGAGTGAGGTTTTTTTTGGTAATGTTGTACTTTTTCCAACGGCGTGCGTCCTGAAGTGTTAAGAATACCCTGTAGGAATCCCGGAAAGAACCCCTGGATGAAACCCAGGTGGAATCACTTTGAGAATTGCAGAAGAAACTTCTACAAAACACCAGAGAGAACTTCAGAAGGGATCCAGAAAAAAAAACATCTTGAAAATCATAAGTTATTCTGGAAACACAATCAACACTCCTTAGAGCTTCCGGGAGATTGTTTAGAACGATTTCGATAAGATTTCTGCTGCAATTTGGATGAAAAGAATCCTTTCAATATTTTTCCGAGCATCCCACTAGACCATCTCAACACAATCTTTATTGAATTCAAGTATTTCCTTATCAGTCCCATTGCAATGTCTCCTACCATAGCAGCCGAATTCTGAACGAAGTTTCTCATCAAAATGAAACTGAATTCCTACAGATCTGAAAAATTCTCACCAAAACCGCCATTACATTGTTACCAAATTTTCCTCAAAGTCAAATCAGAGTTCGTTCCTAGAATTCCATTAGATTTTCCACAGCTTTTGCGTGAGAATCACAGCAGAATTCCTTCTACCGTAGACTGAATCGCAGTCTTATCAGGCTTCGATCCTACAATAGCTCTGACAGCAATCCTTTTGGAAGTCTTTCTAGACAGCCAGCACCCCAGAGTTTCAATGAAAACCCATTTTCCAAATTTTACCCAGAATACCCCCCGCAAGAAATAAGTAAGCACACTGTGTCACGTGGTTGAAGCACACTTTTCGATTTTGATCACACTGTTGAAACTCGATTTCATTCAACGGGAACGGATTCCGAAATACGATCCTCCAGCCGAAGGCAAATGAAACGAATGCGGTTCGATTTTGGCAGTTTATAAGTTCCTGTAGAAAAGCATTCCAATGATTGTCACATCATTCAGCTCCGGAAGCACTGATGATGACAAAGACGCATTTTACGCGCAGCTTGAACGCGAGTACGACCGCTGCCCAAACCACGTCGTCAAGATCATCATAGGGGACCCAAACGCTCAGGTAGACCAGGAGGAGGAATTAAGATCGACGATTGGAAAGTTCAGCGCTCACCAGCTGACGAACGGAAATTACCTACGCCTCATCGATTTCGTCGCCTCTAAGAACATGGCCATTCGTAGCACATTTTTCCAGCACAGGCTCCCGTATCGTTACACCTGGAGACCACCACAAAAAACGGAATCGCAAATCGACCACGTTCTGATTGATGGACGGCACTTCTCCGACATTATCGACGTCAGGACCTATCGTGGCGCTAATATCGACTCTGATCACTACCTGGTGATGGTTAAAGTGCGTCCAAAACTCTCCGTTATTAACAATGTACAGTACCAGCGGCCACTCCAGAACGATCTAGAGCGACTGGGGCAACCGGATGGCGCCACCGCATACGCGCAGAATCTCGAGGCAGCGTTGCCGAACGAGGGTGTGCTCGATGTGGCCCCTCTAGAAGACTGCTGGAGTACAGCCAAAGCAACCATCAGCAACGCAGCCGAGAGCACTATCGGGTGAGTATAATGGAGTCGACGAAACGATTGGTTCGCCGAGGAGTGCAGAGCGGTTTTGGAGGAGAAGGACGCAGCGCGGGCGGTAATGCTGCAGCATGGAACCCGACAGAATGTGGAGCGATACAGACAGAAGCGGAAGCAGCACACCCATCTCTTCCGGGAGAAAAAGCGCCGCCTGGAAGAAGCGGAGTGTGAGGAAATGGAACTGCTGTGTCGTTCACAAGAAACACGTAAGTTCTACCAGAAGCTCAACGCATCCCGCAAAGGCTACGTTCCGCAAGCCGAAATCTGCAGGGATAAGGACGGGAGCCTCCTGACGGATAAACGTAAGGTGATCGAAAGGTGGAAGCAGCAGTTCGACGAGCACCTGAATGGCGAAGAGAATGTAGGCACGGGGGATCAAGGCAGAGGAGGAAATGACTATGTTGGTGCAGTAGAGGACGGAAACGCACCAACTCCCACGCTGAGGGAAGTTAAGGATGCCATCCACCAGCTCAAAAACAACAAAGTGGCTGGCAAGGACGGTATCGCAGCTGAACTCATTAAGATGGGCCCGGAAAAGTTGGCCACCTTTCTGCACCAATTAGTAGTTAAGATCTGGGAAACCGAACAGCTACCGGAGGAGTGGAAGGAAGGGATAATCTGTCCCATCCAGAAAAAGGCGACAAGTTAATGTGTGAAAACTTTCGAGCGATCTTTAAAATGGTGATCGCTCGAGAGTTTTCACACATTAACTTGCCGCCTACAAAGTGCTCTCGCAGATCATCTTCCGTCGTCTTTTACCTAAAGTAAATGAGTGGGAAGTTACCATGCCGGTTTCATCGACGGCCGGTCGACAACGGACCAGATCTTCACCGTATGGCAAATCCTTCAGAAATGCCGTGAATACCAGGTCCCAACGCACGACCTGTTCATCGATTTCAAAGCGGCATACGACAGTATCGACCGCACAGAGCTATGGAAAATCATGGACGAGAACAGCTTTCCCGGGAAGCTTACCAGACTGATAAGAGCAACGATGGATAGTGTGCAGAACAGCGTAAGGATTTCGGGTGAACTATCCATTTCATTCGAATCTCGACGGGGACTACGACAAGGTGATGGACTTTCCTGCCTACTATTCAACATCGCCCTGGAAGGTGTTTTGCGACGAGCCGGGGTACGATCTTCACGAAATCCGGCCAATTTGTCTATTTTGCGGATGACATGGATATTATTGTCAATTTCTTGATTTTGCTTTGGCTGACCAAGCCATGTGGGAAATTACACTGTTGAAAATGCTTTGACATCCATGTGCACAACAGAACATGTGCTCGATGAACAAATTGAGATTTGAAATTATGAAAAGAAATCCACGTACTCCGGTGAGACTCGAACTCACAACTCCCAATTCGCTAGACGGGCGCTTCTATTCCTTCAAGCTACGGAGTCACTCGACTATCTCCAGCAGGCCTAGAACTGAACTCGATTCCACAATCGCACATGGTTATCTTCTTTTCACAATCCAAACCCCCTTCGGATGGGATTAGATGAACATCTAACACATTGTCTGTTGTGCACATGTATGTCAAAGCGGGAGAGGAAGTTATTTTTAATTGTCGAGAGCTTCGGGCACTGCCTTCCAATGACTTATTGGTATGGCAATTAGTGTGCAGTCGGACTCTCGACGGGTCGGTCCTCGGCCGACCGAATACGGTAAGGGTGACCGTAGCTCTCGATTTACCGGCCCGCCCGGTAAGCTTCCCCTTAAATCTCGATTTATGGCCTAAGTTTCCAAGCGAATAACTTTGCAGCCTCCAGCATAGTAGTTCGGCATATCCTAGGCTATACTTTAACGTCATTAGTTACATGTTATTAGACAAAAGAATTAAACTTATGAGTAAAATGCCAAAAAAGTATTTCTTACCATACTAAATTCCATTCAAGTTTCAATCGCAATGCGGATTATGGAGACGCAACCAATTGCTTCCAAATTTTGCATAGTTGTTTTGGACGCTAATATAGATTCAAAAAGCTCTATAATATAGATTGAAAAAATCTCTCCTTCTCTTTCACTCTCACACATGCCCGTGCAAAGAAAAGACGACAAAGAAGGGGTTTTTCCTAATTTTGGCAAAAGGGCGCAGGGACGCCTAGTGTATGAAATATCTGTAATGGGAGGGGTTTAACCCACAAAACCCCTCCCTTGTGCACGGGCTTGCTCTCACATAATTGTTTGGCCAAGAAACGTCAAATTCTATACAAAATCAAAATGGTGCAGTGTCCTATTGTATAGTGAGGAATTGCAAAAACAACTTATTTACAGGTGGCAGAATAAACTAATGATCGAATTCATAGAAAAACCCATCTTTGTTCAAAATCAGAAAGTGTCATTGAAATGTGTTTTTGTCCATTAATCATTCGGCCAACTTACCAAAGACCGATGCTAATGAGAATCGGAATTCCCTAAAAAAGAATTTCTTTCGTCAACATGGGTCCTAGCGACAACCATCAATAATCAGCACCCACCATCAAATTCCCAACAAAATGAAACCAATTAAACCGTACTTTATTTGCATTGTTCAACATGCTTTCACATGCATGGATTCAGGGTTTTCCTTTATTAGACAAAGAATTTACAGTTTTCACAGTGTTTATTTTTACGTTCGCTCAGAGGAACTCTTCTCTTCGACAAAGGTACAACTCCAAAGGTTCTGAGACTTAGAGATTAATTGCTGTAATTTTGGTTTCGCTTTTTTGCATTCTGCTTTGGTCCATGGAAATAAGTCAATAAATTAATTACAATTACAATAAATAATAAATACAAGTTAACACTACAAAGCAGCTGAGCCGTCCGGAATGGGGGAATGGATCGAACCGTGGCATATTGAGGATATTTATTCTCTTGGTTGCGATCCACCATTCTGGGTGCTCAACCGCGTTGGACTGTTTGCTGGCTGCAAGCTTCCAATATCTTCTGCATTCTTGAAGTGTGGTTATTTCGATCGACGAGATCTCGAAGTGCGCGCACGTCGAGGAGTCCCTCGGAAAGGACTCCTCAGATGGTTTGTTCTATTCTAATGTTCTCGGCTTGAGGAGGGGGGTTTCGTCTCGTGATAATCCTAATGACCGATTGGAGCACGGGGGTTTTGGGGTTTTTTGGGGTCGGGGTGGTGTGTGCCTTGGCGAGCACGGAGGTTTAGTTCTTTGGGACATGGGCTCGGTAGGCGCGGTCCTGCATCTGCATATCGTCGCTGATGGAGTTTCCGAAGCTACGATGGAACTGGCCGGACTCGTGGGTGTCGAATTCACCATGGTTCGACGAGTAGGTATGGCTCTGCTGTACATGTGGGTGCTTCACGATTTCGTAGGTGGTCTTTTCGTGTCCTTCTGGGGTGACCAGCTTCTTCAGACCGATGATGGCGGAGATGACCAGAGCAATCTTACCAATGATCAAGGCCTTACCAGCAACGATAGCGATGGAGTGGTACACCATGGTCAGGATACCTCCCTTGATAGCCATTGCTGCGAGGAATGGTCCGAGGTACTTCTTCATCTTCTTGCGACCTTCCTCGACCAAACGTCCAGTTTCCTGCTGGCCGGAGACGAGCATACGTGGCACGTTGAGCGACAGCTGGTGAGAATCCATGAAACGGGCAGCACGTTGGTACAGCAGTTCATCGATCTTGGCCGAGGATAGCTTGTTCAGTTCGAGTTCGTTTAGCGAGGGTTCGTTCAGGGCTCGCTGCTGGTTTTCACCTTCGGCCTTCTTCACGATCGACATACCATCTACCAGTTTGATGCTTGGCAGTTTGATAGCACGGTCCGTCAGTTTCAGCGCCTGGACCTTGATGCACTTGAGCAGTTCGTCACTGTCTTCGCAGAGAGAGTACACTTTTCGCAGGGCACGCACTGTGCCATCGTCGGTGGAAGCTGTCTGAACGGCGACCAACACGCACAGTACACTACACACTAACTTAAGTGATGCCATCGCACTACTTTGACTCTAATCTGTTAAGGTTAAATAAACTAAACTACTAATGGATTGATCGATGCTGTACGCTTCCTTCGATCTGATCTGCCTTGAGCAATTTATACTACTGATAGCTTTCTTCTGGATGCACCCAGATTTTATCCATCCAATTGCACCAAACTCCTACGCGGTGCATTACCGTCCAAATCGTTAGGTTTTCCCTTCGAGCACTTGCATGTGTTGGTGCACACATGTGCCCTTACATACGCGCAAATCCAACAACCGTCGCACACAAGAAAAGTTAGAACTTTTTGGAGCGTGAAAATTCGCACATATACCACCCACTCATCGCGCAAATACCTAGGCAAACATTTCTTCTTCGCTCGCTCGTCGTTTTTTCGATAGATCCGGTTGGGCCCTAGTCCGGCCAGCGATCTTCAACGTGCAAAGCCTACGTCGAACAATTTGCAGGCTTCACTTAATTTGCTGTAGGGAAAAGTAAAAACGTTAATAAATTAGCCGCTGCGCTCTGATGAGGATGCACCACATGCAACCGTAGGTGGTTGGTAAATTTTCCAGCAACGTCGCGACGAAGGAAGAGAAGAAGGGCGGGCAGCCGAAGCCTATGTAATGTCCTGAACATCAAAGCCAAAGAACAATGAAGGCCATGGACATCGCCAGTGTCCGCCCGTGCACGCGAAAGCGAAAAGGAAAATCGGTGAAAATTAAACCTTCAAACGTGGAGAAATGCCTTCGCTTCAACACCCCCTAACCAAGGCTCGCATCGCATACCTACCACCCGATGCACATAAGAACGAGTTGTTGTTTTTACTTTTGGACCCCCGCAGCCAACGGTGGCGGCGAGGCGGTATGTGGGAGCCTCGTTGAAATTTAAATCTCAAATCCGTAGCATAACTAGCAAGGCAGGTAGGTAGATACCTGGTGAACATCCACTTACAGGGCCCTACAGTCCATCTACACAGGTACATGGCCGTGTCCTTCAGACCGTGAATGATGGATCGCATGCTAACCAGCAACTACTCCCGAAAGCGATCAAGGCAACGATCGAGTGTGTGCAGCAGTGCACTGCTCAAGCTGATCCGGCAAATAAAAAGCTATTTTCTCCAGCTGTTTGGTGCCTAACACGACAGTTCGTCGAACATTATCGGACATTGGAATGGGAGGTGTAGGTGTTGGGATCGTGAAAACCGTTCAAATATTTGATGATGTTTCCAAAGTAAATATTTGTCGAACAGAAAGAGTGAGTATGTTGTTGAGTGTCATGTTTTTTTTATTGAATAAAATGTTTGTACTGTAAGCATGTTTGAGTTTTAAATATAATGGCTTTTATGAGTGTTTCTGATGCAAATTTGAGGATCATACATTTTGTTATAAGTACATAAAATTAGTTAACTGCTCATAATAAACCTTTATATTTCATTCTTTTTTCGTTTTGCTATATATCTGCTCTCCTATTGAAGCAAGGTTGATATTGGAAACACATTCAAAGAGGTTTTATCTTTATTAGTGGGATTTTTGGCCTTAGACTAGTTCATTTCACGACCCTTAGCCTAACTTCTCTTTTAGAGGAAGCGCTCGCATTGTGTGAGTTTGTCCGGGTGGGATTCGATTCCAGAACTTCGGCGTGTAAGTCAGTACCTTCAATCATCTTACCATGTCCACTCCGCTTTTGAAAAAGTTGTTTTCTTTTTTAAAATTTTAATCCCTTGGTTTGCTTCAATTACGCTTATTTAAACTTATTTTGATCGTCCTCGGGCATAGCCATGAATCCAAGATAACCATAAAATACTCAAATAAGTGTGAAATCGCAATCAAATCACAAAGTTTAAAATTCTAGGCTAACGATGGTTTAAAATATTTAGGTCATGATTTTAGAGTACATGCGTCATCAATCAATGATACCAAGAATGTTTTCGATCACTTGGCAATCATTACTGAAATGTGGCGTTTGACAAACATGTAGAATGTAGATTAGTGTTTTTCCTACAATTATCACCAAGGACGCCATATTCTAGCTCTTATGTGTACGCTGTGAGAGCGCTAGTACCACCTACTCATACTAAACGATCGAAAAATCCGATCGTTCAGTATGAGTAGGTAGTACTAACACTTTTACGTCGTAAATATAAGAGTTAGAATATAGCGTCCTTGGTAATAATTGTAGGAAGAACACTAATCTACATGTTTGCCGAACACCATAATATGCTTCTGAACTTGACGATTGAGTCAAATGGTTGCCAGGTGATAGAAAACATCCTTGAATGATACTATTTATTCCTTTTGAGTACTATATGCCAAACATCCCACCACCTTGCAACTCATCTTTTAGCTCTTGAACCTTCTCCTTCCCTTCGGGTAAGTTGTTAAAGAGGTGCAATTAATGCAAAAAAAAACACAGAATATGTGGTTGTAGTAGTTGCAGGCATTGCTTGACTCCATCTCTGTCATTTTCACCACTACACGTGAACGTTGAGCACATGATTGTTCTGTCAAATTATTCGGTAGCATGGAAGATTGCCTTTTATGAACGGTCGGGGTTCTGCTAAACTGAACCAAAGACCATTTTTTGAAAATTTGAGTTTTCCTTACCATTAGATGAAGAATATGATGATCTTCTTTCCGTGTGAAAATCCAGCAATTCTGACAGCTCTTCGTGGAGTAAATTCAAAATTTCTGTTTGGCAGAACATACAAAAAATAAAATTGCATCCAACCAGAGTGAACTGTAAACCATTCCATAGAATCAGCGAAATATTTTAGTTTTGGTCCAAATGATGAAAATTTCAAGTTTTCCTCATCGCCGTCAGATTTCTAACTTCTAACCGACTCATAGTAACAATCTGTGAGAGAATTTAACACGTAAAGAAAAATACGGCTATTGGAGGATCCAATTATGTTTCGATGGCGTTGATCGCCATTTTTCCAAATCGCATTCAGCCAGACCGAACCAAATCCACTGCATTTAAAAATCAATTTATTCTCAACAATACAAAAATGAACTGGTTTTGAATACATGCGTTATGTCGATACACCTCATACTGATTATTTAACCCAGGAGCCGTCATTGAACAACAAGGCTAATAAGAATAATAAAGCTTGAAAAAAAAACCCAAACACTTAGTTCACTTTGGCTGATCAAAAATTGGCGTTTTCACGAAAACCATCCTTGAGAAGAATGTTTGAAACTTGATTCAGACGTAACGACTGACCTTCAGCTAGTTAAAATGACCTAGAGGTAACGCGCTTGGTAATCACTTAAATGATCCTAGTTCGAATCTCCTTCATATTTTAGAAAACTTTTTTGTACTTAGTTCACTTTGGCAGAACATTTCATGGTTTTCTTCGACCAGCAGAAATTTGAAGTACACAAATTGCTCCACCTTCACATCTCAGGATCTCAGAACATGCACGGACATCATTTGGCTCTGTGCCTGCACAATACACATGCACCGCCTATAAAATAAAAACATGGGTGGGAAGGGCTGAGCTGGGAGGGCTTCCGCCGTTTTTATTTCACACTATTTTGAGACCTCTGTGCTACCATACTACGCGTCCTCTCTGATTCATGTAAAGGATTGTGAGTGATATCGATTTCAACTGCATAGACACTGAAAAATCTAGATTTTTTATCACATTCCGACTGGTTTTCTCTGAAACAGAGAAACACAGTCAGCCACACTGAACTATGAACCATATTCCAATGTTTTTGTTCAGCCAGAGTGAACTGAGTGCGAAGTACTGAGAAATTAAATGTTATTACATCAATGATTTTAAATAATTTACATTTATTCTTCATCTCTGATGGTTAATAAAGGCTTGTAAGTTACATGTGTGCGAAAAAGTTTCAAATAATCTTAGCTGTTGTTTATTTCTGAGTGGTTGTACTTTAAGCTTAATTATCTCGGAATAAACTTTTTGGCGCTTAGTTCGGTTTAGCAGAACCCCGGCTATTTGGAGATCACCTTATAATTATCTCAAAAGTCATGGAAAATCAAATTTTATTGCAAAATCGGCTTGCAGACTGTAAAGTGCCTTAGTTTAAGTATATAATATGGAGATAAAATTTAAATTATCGCATTGTTTACACTGTCAAAATAGAGTGTTTACTAAACATGTCCGTCTTACCTAGGGTGGACTTGCCTAGGTATGGTCGCATCCCACGCACTCGAGAGCCCCGCCACCAGCTCCTCATTGCTTGAATCGAGTAGGTTTCACTTATGGGTAGTACGGAGATCGCAAGACATTTATTGGCCTATCTCGATGCATGGAAAATTCAGGCAAGGAATCGCTCAAGAAATAATAAAAGCGTCGCTTTATTCCGGATCCTAGTACGGAGCTGAAACGAAATGTCAAATCAAATGGGGCTTACTGTGTTAAATTTCTTGACCATTCCGGTCACGGAAAAATAATGCACTGAACGAAAATTATTTGAGCGATTCCGTTTGAAGTGCATACACTCATTGCACAATTATGGGTCACACACAATTATTAGTCACTTTTCACTTTAATAGAAAAATACTAGTTAATTGCAAGCTTTTGTTAGCCATTATCATTTTTCGTTGATAAGTGCATTTATTTTGTGTCACTATACGTATCGCACACGGGCTTATACGTCAAAATATACATATTTTCGATATTTCTTTGTTGGGCGCAAAACCATCTGTCAAAATAACGCTTCGATTGTGAATGTAGGAAAGTGCGTGCGCTGCTTTCGTAAGCTCTGTAAAAGCGAGCTCCAGTGATTTTCAAATGCAATATGGTATCGTCACCAAAATAAAGGTATTATTTACGTTCTATTTATCTATTTAAGTCAATCCGTCATATCTTCCGCTCCTAAAAGTCAAGCACGTACAACCTTTCCTATTGATTTTTTTTTCTTTTTCCTTCCAAGATAGTCCTTGATTCCTATCCTGACATTTCCATGTATTCTTCCATCCTAAAAGTCGGGAATTTTCGCTGCTGCTGAATGGATCTACATTGTTGCTGTTGCTGCTGCTGATGAATGATGCTGTTGCTGCTGCTGTTGGAAGATGTTGTTGTTGCTGCTGTTAATGATATCTGCTGATGTGTTCTCTTACGCGTCGATGCGTGATGACCCTTTGATAAACTTTGATTACTTGAATTACTACCGATTCCTTATTTTTGTTACTTATGAATCACACTGCTACAATGAAACTTTTGAAATTGTAGTCTGATGAAGACTGATCGCTCAAAATTCAAATTAGTTAATAAGTTCCTTCCATTGGTAGTGCGTGTGTTTTGCCTAAGGTGCTCAATAATGCTGCTTATTATTGATGCCGGTTGACACGTTAAATCACAATGCTCGAACGAATTATGAAATATCCCATATACCACGTGCTGTTATGAACGCAGCTTTGCAATGTGATACTTTGAATGTTTGTCACATGAATGTACAAAGCATTTGTGCTCGTCAATTCAGTAAGTTTCATGAATTTAAGCAGTGTTTTTACAATAGTAAATTAGATCTAATTTGTCTAACTGAAACGTGGCTTACAGAAAATGTTTCTGATGATGTTCTTGGTATTGATGGATACAAACTAATTAGGAATGACCGAATTTATAGTCGTGGTGGTGGTGTCTGTATCTATTATAAAAACGATCTTTCCTGCAAAATATTGGAATTTTCCGAATCAAATGTAAATACAGGTAGTAATGTTATCACTGAGTATTTGTTCGTAGAAGTCTCAACCAATTTCGAAAAATTCTTACTTGGAGTGTTCTATAATCCTCCTCGTTGTGATTGTGCTGAATTCTTGTTGTAAAACTTACTGATATGTCACTGCGGTTTGTAAAATGCATTCTAATTGGTGATTTCAATACTGATCTAATGAAACATGATAGTAAATCAAATAAATTCCGTAGTGTTATAGATAATTTAGGTTTTGTTTGTGTTGGATCTGAACCAACACATTGTAGTACCGAGAGCAGTTCTCTAATTGACCTCTTATTAGTTAATGATACTGATTTAATCGTAAATTTTAATCAAGTCGCTGCTCCAGGTTTTTCACATCATGATGTGATATTTTCGTCTTTGAATATTCGCCGCACACAGTTTGAAGAGTTTTCGTATTTCAGAGACTATTCTCGTATTGATAAAACTAGTTTGGCAACCGCTTTAAATAGGACAGATTGGTCGTTTTTGTACACTATCAATGATTCTGATTTAGCTTTAAATCTATTGAACCAATACATTTCCGAATGTTACGAAACTTTCGTACCTATTCGCAGGCGTATGTCCAAAAAATGTAATCCATGGTTCAATAATTCGATTTCTTTAGCAATGGTAGAGCGCGATATTGCTTATAGATCATGGATCAATAGTAGAAACCAGCAGGATCACGAGCATTACAAGAGACTACGAAATCGTGTAACGAATATGATAAAAGAAGCAAAATCCAATTATGTTAGTTCTGCAGTGAATTCCCATTTACCAAGCAAAAATTTGTGGAAAAAGTTAAAGGATATTAATGTCACGAATAAATCTGCTCCAATGCAGTTCTCCAATACTTGCGAAGAAATCAATGATTTTTTCAGTTCAAATTTTACCGTAGATAATAATTTACCTTCTGTGGCACTTCCGAATGAAAATGGGTTCAAATTCACATTGACTAATGAATTTGAGGTCGCTAATGCTATTAATTCGATTAAATCTAATGCTTTAGGATTAGATGGAATTCCTCTCAAATTTGTTAAATACATTTTGCCTTTTATTATTACTCCTATAACTCATATATTCAACACTATTATAACAAGTGGCAAGTTTCCTGCTGCATGGAAACTTTCGAAAGTAATTCCTATCAGGAAAAAACCTAGAAAAAATGATTTGCAAAATCTAAGACCGATAAGTATATTGTGTGCATTATCCAAAGCTTTAGAAAAAATACTTAAAATGCAGATACAAGGATTTCTTACAACATCTAACCTCCTGCATCCATATCAATCTGGCTTCAGACCAGGTCACAATACCACCTGTGGGCTGTTAAAGGTGCATGACGATATCCATAGAACTATCGATAAAAAAGGAAAGGCATTATTACTTTTAATTGATTTTTCCAAGGCTTTTGATAGGGTATCACATTATCGTTTGTTGAGGAAGCTGTCAACTCAATTTAATTTTTCAAGTAATGCTGTGAAACTTATACAATCTTATTTATCCAATCGTCATCAAGTAGTTCAAGTCGATGGGCAAATATCTAGAAGTGTTGGTATTACATCTGGAGTGCCCCAGGGATCTGTACTGGGTCCGCTCTTGTTTTCATTATTTATTAACGATTTGCCATCTGTTCTTAGATATTGTAGCATACATATGTTTGCTGATGATGTCCAAATCTATATTTGTTCCACCGACCTTTCTGAATCAGAATTGGCACAATTAATGAACAATGATCTGTCAAATGTTTTAGCCTGGTCAAACTCCAACTTTCTTCCTATAAATTCATCAAAAACAAAAGTGATGGTCATATCACGGTCCCGTATCACACCAAATATGTTTCCTGAAATTAGGATAGGTGCTACTGCTATTGATTTTGTTGATAAGGCATCCAATCTTGGAGTTATTTTCCAAAACGATCTTGAGTGGGACTCCCACATTGACAGTCAATGTGGGAAAATATTTGGATGCTTAAGGCATTTGAAGCAAACAAGAAGTATGTTGCCATCACACATTAAGCTGCGCCTTTTTAAAGCATTAATATTTCCGCATTTCATTTATGGATTGGAATTGTTTATTAATGCCTCTGCTAGAGCTCTCTACAGGTTGAAAGTAGCTTTGAATTGCTGTGTACGTTGGATCTTTAACCTATCGTTGTACTCAAGTGTGACGTATCTCCAACCTCAATTGCTTGGTTGCGGCTTCTACGAATTTATCAAACTCAGAACAGTCTTGTCTATGTTTAAAATCATTTCTACTAAAACACCACGTTTTCTATTAGATAAATTACATCCCTTCCAAAGCATTCGTGTTAATAACTATATTATACCCCAATACAATACGTCACACTACGGACATTCTTTCTTCGTTCGAGGCATTGTGTATTGGAATCAGTTACCTCCCGAAATTAAGTCATGTAATAATATGTCAGAGTTCCGCAGGCAGAGCACACACCACATTAATGGAAGGAATTAGTTAAACAGTTTAAACTTAGGATTAGTACATATAAGGATAGAAATAATAACAGAAATGATATATGAATTCCGATTGCTAAATTTTAAAAGGTTGTACCTTACTTAGCAAGTATTTGTTAAATAAATAAATAAATAAATAAATAAATAAATGTATAAATTCATATGACTGCAGCTTATTAAAGCTTATTTCAGGCAAAATTGAAGTGACTAATTATTGTGCCAAGGAACACCGAAAATCACACAATTATGGGTCACTTTTTGTGCAGCATAATATTGACAGTTCTGCGTACATGGGTATTGCATACTTTTAGGCGTTTATCGGTGGTTGTGTTGAGGATTTTGTCCTAATTTTAAAAAATTGATTCCAAATCTCGAAAACACGCTCCGTTAAGAGGTTTGAGACCAGTTTTAGATTCTACTATAATTGATCTATCGAGAATAAGTGATCATTCATTGAAAACATAGATAAAACATTATTGTTGAGCCAATTCCTCTTGAGTGACCCATAATAGGCAACAAATTGACCCATTGGCTGTGTAACAAAGCCAATTTTGACCCATTATTGTGGTTTTCATTGTTCACCAATATTTTAGTAATTTTCACCATCTTAAGTGAATTTTACAAGCAAATTTTTATATAATACAATAAAAAGGAGTTTCAATGAAGAGAATATAAAATAAAAATATTGAAAATGTTATTTTTGTATGAAAAACGATTCATATATTATGAAATGATTGTTCCTTGAGTGACCCATAATTGTGCAATGAGTGTACCTCGCATTACAATGGACTACCTCCCTAAATACCTCGTCGTCCAAGTACGATGTCTTCCATCTACGAGAGCTTGGCCTGGGCTTAGTCGCCTCTTCCTCTTTTCGCTTCCCGCTGTTGTTATAGTCGATACTGTAGCGAACCGCCAGGTGATCGCTGTGAGTGTAGCCATCATCTACTCTCTAGTTCGAACTACTTGTTAGGTTTGGACTACAAAAAAAAACGCCCGCACTCAAAAATTACCTGATAAAGCAGTTGCTAAACTGCATCACAGTGGTTCAGGTTCAGCTGCGTTACCTGCACTATGATTTGCCCGCTTCGGCTATTCTGAAGGTCGGGCACCTTAGACCACCCGTTGCGTGCTTGATATTCGCGGATTTCTGGAACAATTCAAACACGTGGATGGACACGTGCACTCTTGTGCCTTATGGCCTTCGGCGCCGCATCTCCTGCACAGTTTTCTCCTGTCAGGGCCTTTACAGTCCTATGAATTGTGTCCTGGTTTCAGGCACCTGAAGCAAACCTCCGGAGGCAAGATCAGTTGGCACACTGACCAGCTTCCCTACTCTAACGGACTTATTAGCGTCCGCACAGGTAGCTTTACCAAGGGCACCTGTGTCCCTGCCAGATCCTTCCGTAGCCTAACGACTGTGGTGGCCACCTGCACCTCGCACTGTTGTCGCAGTGTCGTGACGAGCTCTTCCGCGTTAACGATATATTTTTTTAACCTTCAGAGTCGCCTCCACCTCTTCCGCCAGACATTTGTAGAAGGCACCTTTGCGTTCCTTGTCGCACTTGAGCTCCAGGATCATCTTACCTGTAAACGTACGTCTAATACTGAGCACGTCGGCACAAAGATCCACGAGCTTGGTGTCGCTCCTCATCGCCCTCTGAGGTTTCCGACTAGGTACTTCGACTGTTCAGTCTCTGATGAGCGCCTCGTCGTTCTACTCGCGCATGGCTCTTCAACTCCTACGTTTTCTAGGCCTGGTGTCCCTACGCTCCTGCACCGCTTGCGGCTTATTCCATTTCATCATCCACTCTACTTTGGTCCAAGGGACGTCCTCGCCCTGACCAGTCCTATCTTGTGGTTTTTGAGGACCAATCAATGGTCGCAATCTTCCGTTCCCATCTATCCGGGACCGTTCTTATTGCCCCAAATATTTATGAATACATATGGTTACTAGGGTAGGTCGCTGACTATGCTCACATAACCTAATGCAACTGTATTCAATAAAGGGGTGTTTTCAATGACTGCAAGCGTAGATAGTGATCTTTTGCTGAATTATGGATAAGGTTTGCACTCACTTGGGCTCATATATATACATATGTACAGTACATATGTCTTTGTACATATATATTTCAGCTATTTTTCTCTGAATTTTCACAAAAAAAACCCTTGATACACCAAAAAACCTCCTGAAATCCTTGGAATTCAATCTATCACTGGCTAAAACATCTTGGAACATCTTAAAATGCCTTGAAATACCTCAAAGACTCCCGTAGGGATCATCGTAATTTTTTCAGAAAACCTTCTAGAGGCCTATGTACCCAGCCGACACACGATCGCATATTATGTTGGATATGATGCAAAATTGGAGGCGATATAGGGCTTCATAGACTTCATAGGTGAACTTCGCGGGAGTTTCAGAGGCGTTTCAAGACGTTTTAATATGCTTCATTTAACCCTTTGAGGTGTTCCATGAAGTTTCACAGGCTTTTAAGGGGTCTTTATAGGCTCTTAGGTGGGTTTCAAAGAAATTTTAAAGCGTTTCAATATGTTTGAGCGGTGTTTTAGGGGGCTTCTGAGGTTCTCAGGCTAGTTTCGTGGGAATTTTTGATGCGTTCCAAAGCGTTTCAAGGCGTTTCAATGCGATTCAGGGTGCTTCAGGAGGTTTCAGAGGGGTTTTAGGGGGATTGGGAGACTCTCAGGCGAATTTCGCGAAGGTTTCCTGGGGGTTCCACAGGCGTTTCAAATTGTTGGTAGATCAAATGGCCTAAGCTCCTGGTAGTTCTCGGATACTGCTATACATTCATACAATTAAACTCTTGATAGATCGTAGATAGTGATTATGGACTTTATTCATAATACTCTTAGACACAACTCGTAGCTCTCGTAGATTCGATAACCTTTTCTCAAGAGAGTTCTTGGAGGCTCATTGAAATTCACACTTAACAGACCATAGTTACCTGAGGCTGTGCGAATATGAATCTTAGTCGTAAAGCTCTTAAAGACAACCAACTATGACGGTAAATCCGATGACCTATACTCAAGGAAGTTCTTGGAAATCGTCAAACTGCCAATGAACTCACCATTTGACATGACAATTTACAGGATTTTTTGTACGCTACTATATGCGAAATTTCCATATTATTATTATTATTACTTTATTATAGAGATTTTCAGCCCTAGGCTGGTTCATCTCTTAATTACCATAAAATTCAAATCACATAAATTTGAATCTTAAGTATTGATGCCACGAAGATGACTCTAAGTTATAAGGCCGGAACAAATCTCATTTTCTTCTTTTGTCACTGTGCTCGTTGACTTGTCAAGGGGGGGGGACGATAAAAAAAATAGACGTATTTTACGAAAAAATACCCAAACAATTTGGCAAAATCGTAAAACTCATCGGATTTGCTTAGGAATATTCTAGCTAGGCGATCCTA
The DNA here is from genome assembly GCF_035046485.1 of Aedes albopictus. Classification (NCBI taxonomy): domain Eukaryota; kingdom Metazoa; phylum Arthropoda; class Insecta; order Diptera; family Culicidae; genus Aedes; species Aedes albopictus. The sequence continues at coordinate 75,236 of NW_026917188.1, forward strand.
ATTTCACCTTGAAATTTTAAAATTTCTTGAATAATTTATTTGTGTCTCCCCTCAAAATATTGAATTGCGGCCAAAATTTTCCGAGGGTTGGGGGGGGGGGCGGGGGTGGGGGTGGTGTGACATAAGAGAAAATCGAAATTTGTGTCAGCCTAATGATTGAAAATAAATTTTGAAAAAGTACATTCCCAATTTCTACTAGCAGTTATTTTTTTAACCCAAGAAAATAGTTGATTCTCATTCAAATCCATGCATTTTCATCACAGCTAATAAATATTACTTTGCAGTGTAATAGCAGTGGAATTTATCGAAATGCACTGTCCCAACTCGATTCTAATTTTCCACTTCCTTACTTTCTCGTGCAACACAAATTGAGAATTTCCAATGCCGCAACAACGCCATGACGCTATTTTATTTTATTACATCGACAGCCAGTAGAAAGTCGTGACTGGGAACCACGACCTGACCTATAACTAATGATACAACTGGCTTCCTTACCGGCCACAAATTCCGAGGACAAACATGGTTGGCGGTACGTAACCATCTATGCCCAGGCAGCATAATTTCACTACCGGTTGCAATAACACTATGTAACATCAGCTTCATCGTCATCGAGCTCATCAAAATCACACATCCCCAAATGCCATCTCACTTCCCAGTCAGTGTGCGGCTAAGACGTGTTCCCGGAGACGGCTTTGCATCTAATCCGTCTATGGTCCTCTTCGACGGTGATCGTACGAGCAAAAATGCATCTAACCCGTAGCGAATCGGGACAGGAATGAGACCGAGCGGTGTGGGCACACCACAGCAGAAAGTGAAAGACGTCGATGGTGGATTGCGGGGTTTATGTGCTTTTCAATCTGTTTGTGCGCCGAAACGGGCGATGCACAATTCCGCTTCTTGGCGGTTCTGCTGCGGGTCCTGGGGTTTTCAGATCTTTTGCATCGTGGCGCACTTGTTGGATTATTGAATTTTGATAGATCCATCCATTAGGGGTAACACACAAATGTCTTCTTCTTCTTCTTTATGGCTCTACGTCCTCACTGGAACTTGGCCTACCTAGCTTCACCTTAGTGTTCTTTGAGCACTTCCACATTTATTAATTAATTGAAGGAGCTTTCTTTGCCTGCTATTGCATGAATTTGTATATTGTCAGGCAAGTACAATGATACATTATGCCCAGGGAATCGAGAAATTTTTCGCGACCGGAACGGGAATCGAACCCGCCGTTTCTGGATTGGCGTTCCATAGCCTTAACCACTAGGCTAACTGGAGAATCACAAATTATGCCACGCAAAGATCGACCTGTTTTAAACCCCACTCCCGCCTCATATGTCACACTTTTTGTATGGGATCTTATAATTTTTTGTATGGGATCTTATAATTTTTTGTATGGGTCGTCACGTTCTGCAAATACGCCCTCCCCCTAAAAGTTTGACGTAATTAACGGACGGACCCTTAAGTAATTTTTGTGGAGGTCAGATATCACACCTAGAAGCCTCTGGAAATACGAATGCCTGTCTGCTGCAAGCCTGCTTTTCAGCTTAGTGCTCTGTGAGTGCTTCCACAGTTATCACCGGGACTCGAACTCGTTACCCCCAGCAGTAACTTTAAGTGCCCCGTACAGCGTGAGCCGAGAACCATCATTGCAACGCTATAACAACACCGACGACAACAGCATGCAGCGGCGCGCTCTGGTCCAACAACGAGTCACATTCGGCGCATGTAGGCAGGTAACCCTTCCTGCAGCAATGCTGCACGCGGGTCGTCGAGAAAGAAAGTGAAACTGAATAGTTGCTGTCTGCAATAATGCTGGCAGAGCCTGAAGGCAATTGTTATTGGACAGAATCGCGCGGGAAAAAGCTAGCCCCTACCATCGTTGTTGTTGTTGTTGTCGCTTTATCATAACTCGGACGAAGTTATGTTCCTTCCTCGAAGAACCGGTTTTCCCTCAGTCAGTAATCTACTGGCTGCTATTAGGTAAGTTGTTTCGTAATGGATTGTTTTTCCACCGATTGGCGAAAATCCGGGATTGATTCTCCGAATGGAAAATCGTTCCGATGGAGACGTGACCGCCCACTTCCCTTTAATGGATTAATTAAACGGTACACGGGGGCAATCACTTAATCTCTTTTTCCCATAGGTGATAACACTCTAAACACAGTAATTATCGACCTGGCAATGCAACCAACACATGCCTTCGATGACACCCACTTTCATCGACAAGCGATTCCAGCAACCTACGTTGCAGCTTCTTATAAGTACACACATTTCCTGAAGGGCGGATCCGCTGATTGGATGTCATCGCGAGTGGAAAGAAGACACCGACCGCGACGACACGGTGGTGACAACGACGTAAATATGTCAGCGCCTCCGGATGAGAGTGAAAAGTGGTACTTATTCGCATACAACTTGCTTGCCTGAGATTGATTGTCAGATTGTGGGAAAAATGTTAAAACATAATTGAACAGTAGATCATTCGGAAAAGCATGAGACAAGCGATTTGAATGACATCAATATTCTTAGTAAATTTCATTTAAAATGTGCTTTTAATAAGATCTCTCAGGGTACTCGTCAAGGTTGGTTTATTTATTCTCGAGATTATGTGTAGGGAAACATAGGCCAAAATTCCAAGATGGGGTAAAATGGCCCAACTCATAAAATCATTCCTGAATGGGACTTGATCATTGCTATTGGTGAATGGTGTCAAGATATGTTTGCATCGAACATTCTTCTAGAAGCTTATAACGGGGCCAGCCTGTCGCGCTTCCCTTAATGGTTGGATGGCTTATGCGCCACTCCGTTAGGAGGCCATCCAACAAAGACAGCGTTGCCCGGCTTGAGACCTCCTTAGGGGAAGGGTCAGTTTTCTCGATGGGTAAGCTGACTGGCTGACTCTAATAAGGCCGGCGTACTTCTCGTGGCGGAGTGGATACGACGAACTCCAAAGAAAATTACAAATAAATCCCTCCAATATCCGGCCGGGAACAAGCCACCAATGCGGGGGTTTTCTTCACAGGCCCAGTCCAAAAAGTTCACCTGTCCCAGTCCACGGAAGACTAGAGAACGGTCCAAAATCGGATTCGGGCCGACTACCCAGTAAATTACACAAGAAAACTCAAGAGACTCTACAAACGGACGCGAAGCAACATAAGACCTTAGGAAAACATCAACTAACTACATTCAAATTAGACGATGCATTTCCTACCGTGTATCGGATCAATCTGCAAAATTTGCAACGGCAACAATTATAAGGCTCGACCTTCTGACCTTGCGCATAGAGACATCATACATGGGAAACACGCTACATGGGACTCTGTTTACAAAATATACATGGATTTATTTTTCACTTTTACTTTCTATCGCCTAGGCCTAAGCTATCTCCAGTCCCTCTATCTTCCCTCTAGTTCTCTCATGTGTGCGTGATCAAACTCCCTACCTTTTTTGTCTATCCGCGCATGCGCGACTCTCTTCTTCTCTGCGCAGACAACACTCTCCTCTCTACTCTGCTCCGAACTCCGACATGCAGGTCACTCGCTGTCTCTCACTCTCGGATGAGCGGTTACGCTACCGCCGTCTGGGTTTGCGAAGACGGGTTAGCAAAGTGGCAACTTCGAGGCGGGAGGCGATCTCATTCACTCGCTCTCCGCCGGTTTCTATGCTAGAGCCGTCGGGGTTGGAATGGACGGACTAGCAACAAAAATATGTTGTGCCTCTACTGAGTCACATGGCCATGGACGACACAAACATAATATTGCATGCAATGTACTCACTGTAACCTAGGGTTTCATTTGTGGGTGGGGAGACGATGTTGGATAGGGAGCTCACGCCCGGCCTTTGCCGGGGGCTCTCGCCTCGGGAGGCGATTGATGAAAACGACGACGACGGTGACGCTGGGTGTCTCCCACACCGGAACGCGGGCTTGCGTCTGGAGCGCGGTACAAACGCTCACTCTCGTCCTGCAGCTGGCGCGAAAAAACGTTGAGGCGCCGTCGGCGCGTGGTACTGCTGCGCAACGGCTGCTTGCTGGACGGCGTGGTTGTTGGTTCGAAACGATGCTATCCACGGATGACGCTGACTATCGACGGTTTGCCTGCCAAAGGTGCGGTTTTGACGATCGCGACCTTCTCCGGCCAGGTGTACCCCGGGAACCTTTGAAGCCGTCACGTGGGGTCAAAAACGGTCTTAAACTCGGTGTAGTGTGTCGGCTACCTGTCTTGCCGCGAACCTTTTTCTGCACAAAACAACGCACTAACAATTCTACTACTAGCGAAAACTTCAGCACCTTTGCTAACTGGCTAAACTTCACAATCACACTACGGCACGGTACAAAAATTGACCGTCCTTGCCTCTTCCACGAAACGGAACAAAGTGCACGATTCGAAGCTGGGAGAATCCTCAGATACCGCGAAATTTCTGGGCTTTGTCCCACGACTTCGCGAACCTAACCGAAGGTCAAGTTTGCGAATCCGAATATTAAAGAAATTTATTCGCAATGTTTCCCGAAGTCGTGCATCTCTTTCCAACGGCCTATTCAAATCCTCCAGTCAACTTCCCCTCCAAGGTTCGTGACAAGCGTGGAATGCCGAAACAAGAAAGGTCAACGCATCTTCAATTAATTTGCATGCGGGTCGTTGGCCGTGACCCAAGCGACGAACGGGCGGCATCATGGCGCGAAAACGGCATGCCAAGCCACGCGCTTTCTTGGTAGCTGATTCGAAGGGAACTCAAGGTACTCATTTTTAGGCGTCGGTAACTCAGTCGAATATTCTTTGGGGAGTGCTTTTTGCGGTGATTAAATTTGGAATTAAATGCGAAAAACGAATGAACATAGAAACTGAATAAATTGACGGAAAACAAATAACAAAATAACGTGTAATATAAATAACTTAAATTTACCAATGAACATATTAAATTATAAAGCGTACTTGCTACAACATTCCCCACTAAAAGTACGAAAATTTGATTGGCATTGAAAAATGGAGATGACAATAGCCAATCAAATTTTCGTAGGCCAAGCAAGACGCACTAGATTTACAACTTTTGATTTTCGGGGTCATATAAGATCATCGTTAACCGAAGTTAACTCCTTCTCTACTTACAGTAAAGTTCCTCAAAACTTGACTGCTACTGACCATCAGCGACGTTAGTCTCCGGTCTCCAGCGAAAATCTAATCATTATCTCTCTAATACGCTCACTAACAGAAGAAACATGAAAAAAGGGGTAGGCCGAAAAATTTGCTTGAGAGTCTATTAAACAACACTGGGTCTATGGAAGCTACTTGTTTGACAGAACATAACGTAGATGACCTCATTCATTCACATAAATCTCGAAATACAACATACAAACGGCTTCAACTCAAGAGTGGTGCACAAACTCTGAGCAAGCTCACAGAAAATACCGAAACATTATTCAACACCAGGACATTGCCGATAGACGAATAACGTTTACAAAACATTCACATACACGTGAACGAAAACTAGCAAGTCAGTATGGCAGTCTCTCACCCAACACGTAGCGAGCATCGCGAGACTCCAACTTCTTTACCAAAGGGGTCCGTTTCTGTTTACAGTTTGCAACCACGGAGTCTCTCATCCGCAAAATGTGCTCACTGCAAACACGAAACTTAAATTCCTTCTTAAGAGAACTTTCCTACGCCTGGAACAATCCGACTGCAAAAGTTCTCCAAGAAAAACACTCAACCACAAAATTACCAATCATTCACTCATACCTAACACTCAAATACGCCTCAGAACTCAACTCTCGTTGAACTCCGACACGCGCGCACTCACTCTCATTTTGACCGGTCTTCCACTCATACATTGTCAACACAAAACGGACTGCCAAACTCAGAAAGGAATGGACATCAGAAGCAACCATGTTCGCGGACAGAAAAGCACGTTCCGCAAAATGTGAAGAATTCGGACGTAAACGGCAGATCGCTGGGAAATTCTGCGCCCTACTGGACGACGAAAATTTAAGGAGAGTGAACCATTAAGTCGTTCCAACCTATCGGGTGTAAGTTGTTTGTTTGTATATTTGCAGGTATCGAATGACTATGGAAAGACGATCAAACTTAGGACGAAGATGAACGAAAGAAGAAGAAAAAGAAAACTTCTAATAGAAACTTGGTGGTTGACTGGGACGATAACAAAACGTACGAAACTCTACTGACGGGGAAATGACGATATTGGGAACAGGACGTGATACTTTCATATTACATATTACGATATTGGGACTACAAAGGACAAACTCAATTATATCACAGTATCACTATAAGGACGAACTATAAGGACAAGGATATAGTGCAATAAATTAAGGACGGATTTATCTTACAAGGATGTTAAGGACTACGACTAAGGATGCATATAATACTAAGGATGTTTGCCAGAGTGAACTTGGCAATTAAGGATCTAAAGGACTAAGGACGAATAAGGACGTGCAAAATTTGAGAAACGGAACGGATTTCACTTATAATCGACAAGAAACAACTACGAAAGACTAAGCAAAAATAAATAACGTAAGTAAATAAATAACAAAAACTCAACAATTCTTATTTTAGGATATTTACAACACTGACTACGTAACGACGACGCAACCAGGACTATATACAGACGCCTTCCTACCGAGACGAAATAAAACGACAAGGACAAACTCAAATGAAAATAGTGAGCGTTTTTTGGTAATTTTGAATAATTTAAGCTAAGTACTAATCTAAATTTAAGAAATAGGGAATTAGGCTAACTAACAAACTAATATTTACATATTTACAGCTCACAAGCGTGTGAGAAAGTCTCGATTGGGATTTCGCGTCTTCTCTCGTCATGAATCGTGGTTTGCTCGGTAAAATTTTCCCTATTTATGGTATTTTCGTGAAACCTAGTCGTTCGTAGTTACTTTCCGAAAAAGTTGCATAGCTTGTTCAAGATTTGTCACAGTTTTAGGCTCAGTCGGTACCCTCAGTGCTAGTCGGTTCGGGAACTTCCTAAACACGAGTCCGTCGATCTGTCCGTAGATGTTTTGACCCCGTAGGTGTTTTGATCATCGTAATTTGTTGTCGCTCTAAAAGAGGTACATAGCTGGAAAACCCTTCCATCTAAAGTGTTACGATGGAGAATGCAACTTTTTCAGTCGATTGGCGAAATAAACTCCGATTCTTTTGCCCGAATCGTCTTCAAGTTCGTACGTGTTCGTACCCAAGACCTTCCTCACCACCGCCGGTTCATACTTAGGGGCCAACTTTTTGCAGAAACCCTTGCCTTTATCCGAAAGGTCAAAGGTCTGTTTTAAAACTTTCTCCCCTACCGCATACGAAGGACAGTTCGAATTCGAGCGTAAATTGTATGTCTTGGCATGTCTCTTGTACGCCGCTGCCAAGTTGGTCTTAATTTCGCTGAACAACTTCTTTCGCCTCTCCGAAATAGCATTCTCCTCGTCGTCGTTATCATTCGGTCTGTAATTGTCCCGGATCCATCCGTACTCCCTACCGTCGGACACCTGATTTCGCCCAAATACTACGAAATACGGATTGTATTTCGTCGAATCATGTACCGCGGTTCTAATGGCGTTCGCGATCGATTGAATATCGTCTGCCCAGTGTTTGTGGTCTCTCTTGAGCGTCGCACGAATGGCCGTAGTAATAACCCTGTTGACTCGTTCCGTATTATTGACCTGAGGGTGGTAGGCCGGCGTCAACCAGTGGTTAACGTGGTAAGCTGCTAGTAGGTCTTTGAACCGCTTGGAAATGAATTGGGAACCGTTGTCAGTCAGAACTGTCTCCGGTACCCCAAAGAGTCTGAAGATCATGTTTTCTACGAAATCAGCCAGCGAATCGGCTTTGGCTTCTCGAAAGGGTTGAACGAGGACGAATTTACTGAATACATCAGTGGCCACCAAGAGACACGTACTTCGGTTCTTCCCAGACGGTGGCAGGGGACCCACATAGTCCAGGGTCACAAACTGCCAAGGATATTCTACCGCCTTCTGCGATCCCATCGGTGGTATCACGTTGACGTTCCCTGACTTGCTCACCTGACATTTTAAGCACTCCCGACAGAATTTCTTCACCTCTACATTCATTTTCGGCCAGAAGTATCGCTGCTTTACCGCTGCCAGAGTCTTCTCGAACCCGAAATGGGCCTGGTCGTGCTCCCGCTTAATAATGTCCAACTTCTGCGAGTCCATTGGTAGTTGCTTCCACTCGAACCTCGGGTCGCTCAGCCGGTCCTTGACCTTAACGTATCGAAATACGGTCCCGTCGACGATTCGGTAACTTCTGTACTTCACCGGATCCGCTTTTATCTCCTCCATCAGTTCCTCATACTCTGGGTCCGGTTGTGATACCGTGACTGCGTCTACTTCAATGGATCTCGACAGGCAATCGGCGGTGATATTCGCCTTCCCTTTCCGATACACCAAATCGAAATCGTACGCCTGAATCCTGAGCGCCCACCTCAACAGTTTCGCGTTCCCGGTCTCTGCTCCGACGTTGAACAACCACAGTAAACTGCGGGCGTCTGTCACCACTCGAAATTTCGTTCCTTCAACGTAATGCCTGTGTGGTATGTGATGCTTAATGAGCAACTTGTCTTTAGCGTGTTCATGGTCTACCGCTCAACCCGGTAACGGACAGTATGCAACACCTGCTAGGTAACGCATAACACCCAACTGTCAGCGCGCGGTCAGCCAGTGCAAGGTTGGCCATGACTCGACCTCTTTCCTCGGTTGGCTGTTGGACGCATCAGACGTAATGCACGGAGCTCGGCATTTTCCACTTGCAAGCGGGAATCGGACCTCCACATTGGCAATCCTGCCAGGTTTATTGCGATTTATCGCAATAAATAAGATATAAACGGTTCAAATTTTTTTGTAGCAAAGGTAAGAAAGTGAAAAAAGTGAAATTTGTAAACAATTGGCAGTTTTTTTTTTCGTTTTGCGGGGAATTTTTCTGTTTGGCGTGATTAACTTGTGGTTTCGGCTAGTGACGCCGAAGGCGCTCTGGAAGAGCGCCGGAGCAATTCGTTTTGGAATCGAGAATTGTAGTTTGGGAAACTACAAGGTTGATTTGGTTTCGGCTGGTGACGCCGAAGGCGCTCTGGAAGAGCGTCGGATTGGTTCGATTTGATATCGAAAATTGCAGTCGGAAAAACTACAACATTCTTTGGTTTCGGTTGGTGACGCCGAAGGCGCTCTGGAAGAGCGCCGGAGTGATTCGATTTGAAATTGAAAAATGTGATTTGAAGAACTACAGGATTGTTTTTGGTTTCGGCTGGTGATGCCGAAGGCGCTCTGGAAGAGCGCCGGAGTGGTTGAAATTGTAGTTTGGAGAAGGCGCGCTCTGGAAGAGCGCCAGAATGGATAGATTTGAGATCAAAAGTTGTAGTCGGGAAAACTGTGATTTGATTTAATGTCGAAATGTGGTTTGGAGAACTACAGTAGACGTTCGCTCGGTGCAAACGCTTCAAATGCCTTTTACTGCAAGCCTACCAAACACAACTATTTTTCAGCTACTGTACTGCTGCTATCTGTCATTATCGAACTGCCTACTTAGTAAGGTGACTAATGGCAATGGGGTGGCAGCTAAAAGTGTAAACACAGTAAAGTATGAGAGCAAGTTAAAGCAGTTTCATTGAGGGTCGTCGGTGCTTAATAAATTATTTTGTGTTCAACTGCCCTCCCATTCATTGGATGTCAAAAAAGAGCATGGTGCACGTGGTAAACAAAACAAAATCAGCTGATTGCATGTCTCATGGATTACCTTGTTGTGATGTTTCTCGGATGTGCTATACAGCTGCAATGCGATGTTCTGGTTGCGTCAGGGCATCAATTGATGTCTGTCATTGATTGCAGTCAGTGAAATACACTTGGGAAGTGAAACGTAACATATTGCACTTATCTAATATCTGCAGTATAAGAATTATCGATATTTTTTTTATATCGAACAAAAGAAGGTAGTCAGAAGAACAGCGGAATTGTTGTGGTGATGCCGAGAGCACCTTTGGTGGTCAACTATGCGAAGAGTTAGAATTACTTATAGATAGTATAAGTTTCACTGATTCGTCAGGCAGTTGCAGAAATTGATGCCAAATTCGCTATAGGAGATTTTAAGATTAAGGAAAAGGTAGTCCAAACATCCACCCGATTATGTCGGTATGGGATGCCAAGAACACTTAGGAAAAGCTTAGGGATCTTTTGAATTTGTTTACGTTTTGACAAGTTTTGTTTCATTCTTTGATGCCTGTGTGCACTTGAAAGCGAAATGATGTTAAACTTTCCTGAATCATGGTTCCTGAGAAAGAAGCTCTGTGGATGAATGAATGTCTTTCTTTGATACTGTTTATGCTGAAACACAGCTAGCAATCCTAATGTTTGCGTGTTAATGCAATGTTGAAAAAATGGTTAGCTGTGAGATCCGTCACATCTTGCCGATGTTGTTACCACAGTACCGCTAGATTAGCTACACTTCTGAAAGTCGTGGGTTCCTACCTGCTTAGGGCTGACAGACATCTTCAGTTCATACATGTCGCTGGTTTTCCATTTTTACGTAAAAAATGGCGCATACTAAGTCAGCCTGTGAATCAATGGAGGAAAGAAGGAAATGATGAAGTAATCGCTTGTCCACTACGGACCGTGAATCTACCGAATTTGTATTAGTTTCATAGAAATGTCAGGGTCGATGTAAATATTGGGGAATGTGTCCAAATAATATTGGACTGTCTTCAAAGTAAAACTGGGCTGTCTTTTGGTAGGCGATAGAAAAAAACGTATCTGTTCAATAATCAAGTTGTAAGTCATTTTAAGAAAGGGTCGACAGAAAGTAAGATAATTTTCTAGGACTTTCGATGGATCAAAAAAAAACTCAAACGGTCGCTAAGGAATACACAGATAGCATAACCGTAGCCTTATGTGTTTGGTGTAGATCGACTACTACTACATTGTCATATACGGTAACGAGCCTGGATAAAACAAATAGGAGAAACGTCAAAATTGGAACAGTCGATTTAGTGTCATCCCCATAGTTCCAATCGAGCAGGAGATCTGTCAAAACGACAAGGATTCGCCACTTTGGTATTCTCGAGACACTTTAATATACGGTGGCGCTTTAGCTTTGATGCAGTGAATGTCGGAAAAGCGGCAATGATTGGTTATTAAAATGCTCTAACGTTTTCTCGTGAAAATATTGCGAATTTTCTTGGCCACTGGATTCGAAGGTCGATTGAACACCCTATTTCAAATGCCTTTTTCGACGAACCTCGTCTATTGAGTCTCTTTGCTATCACTTGTGTACAAACTTCCTCATTTTTGATTAAACCTTCTGCTGTCATCGCTCGCATAAAAAAAAAAGATCAAAGATGAAGTGTAAATGAGTCAGTAAGAAAACACGTGCCACTCAGTCACTTTTGACACATTTAACTGTGATCTCAGGTGCGGAAAAAAAACACGATTTTTGGAACTGTTTGTGGCACGAGTGTTTCAAACCGTCGTGTTCGAAATGGAAATTCCCACACAATATCAAAAGTGATTTCGCTGTCAGAACTGATACAAATGCATGCATTAGAATATGTTTCATTTTTGATAGTGATCCAACAGTTAGCATTAGCATAAGCACTGTCCTGGCCATGCCCTTGCGACTACTAAGGGATTTGGAAGGATACATATTAAAGATGTAGACAGCTCTATGATCTCTCAGGCCTAGGTGTCACAGGAATTTGGGTGTTAGTGGAAGGGTAATCTCCAAAGGATACGTTTGGTAAACGTTCAGGTCGCACAAAATATTATTTTGCTGGGCTGAGACAGCATTGTGATAGTGAACCAACTGTTTGAGAGAAATTTTTGGAACATCTTTAGATTAACCTTCCTTTGGCATCACACTGGAAAAGCTCGCTGACGTAGTGTACGGTTTGGGTAAAAAATGATCCTAATGCAGAAGGAGGGTTAAGCATTTTTAGATATGCTGTGGTGTTATGCGAAGGTGATGGTGCGAAGGTGCAAATCAAGCACTTTGAACAAATTGGCTCATTTGAAAAATACATCCAATTCGGCTAGGTGGGCGACATAACCTAAAAGGAAAACTAAGAATTATGTATGGGCTGGGCTCACTTAATAAAATTATTATTTGGATATATCAAACTCCCAGTCATGGCTATCCTTCCTTTGTTTTTTTTTAGAGAGGAGAAGGAGGATGTGTGGTATGTGATGCTTAATGAGCAACTTGTCTTTAGCGTGTTCATGGTCTACCGCTCAACCCGGTAACGGACAGTATGCAACACCTGCTAGGTAACGCATAACACCCAACTGTCAGCGCGCGGTCAGCCAGTGCAATGTTGGCCATGACTCGACCTCTTTCCTCGGTTGGCTGTTGGACGCATCAGACGTAATGCACGGAGCTCGGCATTTTCCACTTGCAAGCGGGAATCGGACCTCCACAATGCCGAAAGTGTTGGATGGCGGACAGCACCCCCAAACACTCTTTCTCTACCGCCGAGTATCGCCGCTGTGTCCGGTTTAACTTCTTACTGAAGTAGCTTATCACGCGAGTCTCACCTTCCTGTTCCTGGACCAAAGCAGCTCCTACAGCACGGTCCGAGGCATCCGACTCAATTGTAAATGTCTTCGTGAAATCTGGGTTTCCCAAAATTGGTGCTGATGTTAGTACCGACTTCAATTCGTTGAACCCGCTCTCTGCGTCTTTGGTCCAGATCACCTTCTTGTTCTCCTTGGTTAAAAGGTCCGTGATTGGAGCGGTGATTCGACTATAGTCCTTTATGAACCGCTGGTAGAACCCCGCTAGTCCCATGAGACGACGGATGTCCTCCTGGTTCCGTGGCCGTGCGTAATCCAATATCGGCTGTATACGTGTCGAATCAATCGCCACCCCGTTCTCGTTCAACAGATACCCAAGGTACATGACCTGTTTCCTACAGAAGCGCGATTTTTCTACGGAAATCGTTAGCCCTGCTCGGTTTAACCTTTCTCCTACGATTCTCAACAGTCGAAGATGTTCTTCGAAGGTTTCGGAGGCAATGACAATGTCATCTAAATAGACGAAGACGAATGGTTCTAGATCGAATCCAATCGCCTTGTCCATTAGACGCGACATCGTAAAGGGTGCGTTCATTACCCCGAACGGAAGAACCTTAAAACGGAACACTCCTTTAGCGGTACGGAAGGCTGTGTAATTCCGACTTTCCTCTTTCAGCGGGATCTGAAAGTAGGCGTCCTTTAGATCGATCACTGAAAAGTATCTGGCCTTACCCAATCGTCGGAATATGTCCTGCATATTCCGCATTGGGTAGGAGTCCTTTATTGTTAGTTTGTTGATCCTTCTCGAATCCAAGCACACCCGTATCTTACCGTTCTTCTTAGGGACCGAAACGAGTGGATTCGTCCACTCGCTATAGCACTCTTCGATGGCGTCGAGCTTCTTGAAACGTTCCACCTCCGCGTTGATTGCTTCCTGAACGTACGGCGAGCACTTATACATGGGAGGGTTCCGCGGTTTAACCCCATCTTTCAGGACAATCTCATGTTCTATGAGGTTCGTTCTGCCCAGTTTTCCCTCCGACGTAAGCTCAAACCGCTTGATGACGTCCAACAGTTTAGCTCGCTGCACTTCTGTTAGCTTGTGCTCTGTTTCGATGTTCTCCGGATCCGCTGTGGACTCCGTTGGACCTTCGTAGACCGGAATCTCCAATGTTTCGTCGTTCTCCTCCTGCACTATCGTCGGTAATTCTGTGGAAGGTTCGATGGTGAAGCAAATTACCTTCTTGTCTCTTGGTGTGACGACTTCCACGGTTTCTGGTCCACTTCCTACATCGATCATTGGTTTTATACCAAATGCTTCCCAAAAATCTGCACCCAATATCAAGCTTCGGGAGATCTCAGGTACAACAATGGTGGGAATAACTTTCGTGATGTTTTTGAACGTGAATGGAAGGTTCACGAATCCAAGGCAACCGTAGTTTGACCCATCTGCGGTGGAAACTCTAACCGAAGCAGGTTGAACCTTCAAACCGTACCTTTCCACTATCTCCATTGAATTAAGCACGCTTATTCCCGCCCCAGAATCTAGTAATGCTTCCCATTCCGAGTCAAAAATCTTCACTTTTATATGCGGGCACTTACTGATCCGTATTTTGATCTGGTACACTTGTAATAACGGATCGTACGCGAGGTTTGTCGTAGGTAAATTGGGAACTTCTTGAGGTGTTTGGATGCTTGCGTTCCCCGACGTGCACCCTTTTACTCGTTTCCCTGTTGCTCGGTTGCAGGAACACCGTAGTTTCTGGAACAGCGCTCACAGGTACGTGTCGTCCTACCTAAACTACCGCATCCGTAACAAAATACGACCTTTGGTCTGTTACACTGCCTCCATCCGTGTCCTTGGGTTTGGCAATTCCAACAGGCCATTGGAGGAACGGCCTGGTTTCCGTTTCCTGCTTGTTGTCCTGCGTCATTCTGCTGTCGATTCCTCTCTTCTCGGTTGTCGTTCGGTCTCTGACGACCGTCTCTGTTGAAACGCCTCCTAATCTCATTCACTGTCGCTGAACGGTCACTGTCGTAGTCGGTGTCTTCCGCCTCAATTTGGTTGATTGGTCGTCGACCGGGCATCTCGCCAGTCTGATATTGTAACTGCGGATCAGCAGCATCAATCCTGTAGTTTAGCCTCGTCAGATGCTGCAGGTCGTTGACTTCCACTATCGAGATCTTTGAACGATAATGCTGCCGCATGTTGTCCCAAACTATCTCGAACTTTCGTCGCGCTGACAGCGGCCGGGAAAGCATTTTGTTCAGCTTCTCGATCTCTGTAACAAACGCTATGAAGGACTCCCCTCTTTGCTGTTTGCGTTCGTGGATCTTCGTTCGGATACCTTGATCCTTGTTCGGGTTGCCAAAACGGTAGACGATGTTGGTTTCGAAAACGTCCCAGGTGTCTATCTCGTCGACGAAAGTAAAAAACCAATCCGACGCGGCCCCTTCGAGAAGCATGTGGATGTCACGCAGAAGAATTTCCTTCGATACCCCTTCGCGGTCAGCTAACTTCTTGGCCTTGTAGAGAAAGTTCTCAATCGGCATGGATCTGGGTTCTCCTGTGAACCGGAGCTTCCATTTCTCGATCCGATTGTTGTTCAGCACTCGCTCCCGACTTCGTCTCACATCGTATTGTGGCTGCACCCGAAATTCCCTTGCAGGTTGTCGTCGATAAACGTCCTCCTCATCACTAGGGTCGAACCTGTCTCTTGGAAGCTGATGTATTTGCCGGTCGTCCTCGCTTGAATCCCTAGACTCCGATCTCGATCCCAAAGGTCTTCGCTGAGGGTTGTATTGAGGCAATGTCGCGCTTGGTATTTGACGGCTTCTCCTTTCCGACGTATGCGATCTTTGACTGTCTGTACCCCTAGCTCTACCCTCTTGATCATTACCGGAAATCTTGTTCATCAGGTTCATCATCATCGACTTCATGTCTTCCCATTCTTGACGTGAGACCACAAACTCTGATTTTCGATCTTCTTCTCTCTCCTGCTGTTCCAGATTCGTGTTCTTACGCATAGCACCTTTAGGAGTAGGTTGCGACTGAGGTGAATCCTCGATTTGATCGGACACTGTAGGGCTGCGAATTCTTTGTACCTCCGGATTTCCAGTTTGACCACTCGCTCCATTTTCACAGTCTTGAATGATTTTATTTATTTGCGTTTTGTACGGACATAATGAGGGTCCAAACTGAAAATCTTGCATAATCTTTTCAATTTTCCTTATCAAATCTCTTCGCATCATCTTCTCTTCGTCATTCCTAGTTACCGCCCTTTTTACCCGATACCAATAATGGATTACCCGAGATTCGAACTTAGTCTCAACTCTCTTTTCCAACGCTTTTGCCAAATTTTCTATCCTCCCTTCGATATGCGGTGCTTCCTCACTAATAGAATAAGGTGAACGATAGTTGCGTCCCTCCTTCTGATCTTCCTTGAACATGTGCCTCAAGTGTCTTTGTTTGCTAGACAGCTCAAGCCTAAAAACTTCTTCTGGCTGTTGTCGAATAACAAGCTCGTAATCGATCTCTTCGAGAGTGAGATCTTCAGCTCTTGGAAATAATTGGTTCATTTTTGTATATTTTCAGAAGCTACAAACAACCAGAAGTACAATGGACACTCAAACAACCGCAATAATATATTATTCTTAAGAATTATCGACTTTTAGAGTTACCTTTTTGATTCAACATTCAATATAAATATCTAAATAACAAATAACATTTAGCAATAAATAACAATAAGAAATATTTGATAAATATATGAAGGAAAACGTATATACGAAAAACCAAGATTATACAAGTAAATGTTTATTGAAATAAACGAAAATATTAAATTATAATACAAAAAACGAAATACCATATATTTTTAAAACAAATTACCGAAATTCGAGTTCCCTTACAAACAATTAGACACTTTACAAATAAACATGTGCTTAACATGCAACAAAAGGTAGTAAATGCAAAAAGTTATATTTCAAGAATCAGCTAGAAATTTAAATCTAAAAAAGCCTTGTTTTGTTGGGCGCCAAATATAACGGGGCCAGCCTGTCGCGCTTCCCTTAATGGTTGGATGGCTTATGCGCCACTCCGTTAGGAGGCCATCCAACAAAGACAGCGTTGCCCGGCTTGAGACCTCCTTAGGGGAAGGGTCAGTTTTCTCGATGGGTAAGCTGACTGGCTGACTCTAATAAGGCCGGCGTACTTCTCGTGGCGGAGTGGATACGACGAACTCCAAAGAAAATTACAAATAAATCCCTCCAATATCCGGCCGGGAACAAGCCACCAATGCGGGGGTTTTCTTCACAGGCCCAGTCCAAAAAGTTCACCTGTCCCAGTCCACGGAAGACTAGAGAACGGTCCAAAATCGGATTCGGGCCGACTACCCAGTAAATTACACAAGAAAACTCAAGAGACTCTACAAACGGACGCGAAGCAACATAAGACCTTAGGAAAACATCAACTAACTACATTCAAATTAGACGATGCATTTCCTACCGTGTATCGGATCAATCTGCAAAATTTGCAACGGCAACAATTATAAGGCTCGACCTTCTGACCTTGCGCATAGAGACATCATACATGGGAAACACGCTACATGGGACTCTGTTTACAAAATATACATGGATTTATTTTTCACTTTTACTTTCTATCGCCTAGGCCTAAGCTATCTCCAGTCCCTCTATCTTCCCTCTAGTTCTCTCATGTGTGCGTGATCAAACTCCCTACCTTTTTTGTCTATCCGCGCATGCGCGACTCTCTTCTTCTCTGCGCAGACAACACTCTCCTCTCTACTCTGCTCCGAACTCCGACATGCAGGTCACTCGCTGTCTCTCACTCTCGGATGAGCGGTTACGCTACCGCCGTCTGGGTTTGCGAAGACGGGTTAGCAAAGTGGCAACTTCGAGGCGGGAGGCGATCTCATTCACTCGCTCTCCGCCGGTTTCTATGCTAGAGCCGTCGGGGTTGGAATGGACGGACTAGCAACAAAAATATGTTGTGCCTCTACTGAGTCACATGGCCATGGACGACACAAACATAATATTGCATGCAATGTACTCACTGTAACCTAGGGTTTCATTTGTGGGTGGGGAGACGATGTTGGATAGGGAGCTCACGCCCGGCCTTTGCCGGGGGCTCTCGCCTCGGGAGGCGATTGATGAAAACGACGACGACGGTGACGCTGGGTGTCTCCCACACCGGAACGCGGGCTTGCGTCTGGAGCGCGGTACAAACGCTCACTCTCGTCCTGCAGCTGGCGCGAAAAAACGTTGAGGCGCCGTCGGCGCGTGGTACTGCTGCGCAACGGCTGCTTGCTGGACGGCGTGGTTGTTGGTTCGAAACGATGCTATCCACGGATGACGCTGACTATCGACGGTTTGCCTGCCAAAGGTGCGGTTTTGACGATCGCGACCTTCTCCGGCCAGGTGTACCCCGGGAACCTTTGAAGCCGTCACGTGGGGTCAAAAACGGTCTTAAACTCGGTGTAGTGTGTCGGCTACCTGTCTTGCCGCGAACCTTTTTCTGCACAAAACAACGCACTAACAATTCTACTACTAGCGAAAACTTCAGCACCTTTGCTAACTGGCTAAACTTCACAATCACACTACGGCACGGTACAAAAATTGACCGTCCTTGCCTCTTCCACGAAACGGAACAAAGTGCACGATTCGAAGCTGGGAGAATCCTCAGATACCGCGAAATTTCTGGGCTTTGTCCCACGACTTCGCGAACCTAACCGAAGGTCAAGTTTGCGAATCCGAATATTAAAGAAATTTATTCGCAATGTTTCCCGAAGTCGTGCATCTCTTTCCAACGGCCTATTCAAATCCTCCAGTCAACTTCCCCTCCAAGGTTCGTGACAAGCGTGGAATGCCGAAACAAGAAAGGTCAACGCATCTTCAATTAATTTGCATGCGGGTCGTTGGCCGTGACCCAAGCGACGAACGGGCGGCATCATGGCGCGAAAACGGCATGCCAAGCCACGCGCTTTCTTGGTAGCTGATTCGAAGGGAACTCAAGGTACTCATTTTTAGGCGTCGGTAACTCAGTCGAATATTCTTTGGGGAGTGCTTTTTGCGGTGATTAAATTTGGAATTAAATGCGAAAAACGAATGAACATAGAAACTGAATAAATTGACGGAAAACAAATAACAAAATAACGTGTAATATAAATAACTTAAATTTACCAATGAACATATTAAATTATAAAGCGTACTTGCTACAAGCTAGGCCACGAAATCCACGAAAAATCTTTTGATTTCCCAATGAAAATCGGCAACTTCCGGTTTTTCGTGCTTGTAATTAAGGTTTTCTGGTGATTTTATTACCAGCCAAGTGTTTCCAACGAGATTGAGGCACGCATGGAGACGCATGGCTGTTGATATCTACGCTTTCCATGTTAGGGGTCATTCAAATATTACGACCATCGTTTTGCGGGGAGGGGGGTAACACTCCATTTATTGAGTATACGAAAAAAGCGGGACAGAGGGGAGAAAAGGAGTCGGAAATGCCTGAAAACTGATGGACGTAATTTTTGAATGTTTTCATGAAATTGCATCTTACCCCATGGCAGGTGGTCTTTTTGCACCACTTCGGTTTTACGAATCAATTTTCAAAGTCGCTAAAAATCGATGAAAATGCAGAAATTTAGTGATTATTTTTGCTGAAGTATAGAGCAAATATTGCCTAGTTGCTTTTACCACTTTGAAAGCCTAACAAATGAGGCTAGTTATCATTGAAAACGATGAAAGTTTGAAAAATGGCATTTTACCCCACTTGACCCTAAGTCTTGCCTTAAGTCGACTGTGTCATCAGGTATTTATTACTAACCTATGAAGCTTCATTCGGCATTTGATTTTTTTTCTATGGCGGATATAAGTAGAACTAAAACGATGTAAATCGCAAGTTAGTCTGGGTCTGTACCACCTACATTGGCATCTGCATTGCAACTTAATTCAATATCATAATTAATGCCGAACTCAAAAACCTGAAAAGAGAAAGCAGGCAGTGACATGTTAATAAAAATTGCACTTTCATACGTGTAAAAAAATCCATTTCATGGCACCAGAAATAATATCGTTTATCTGGCTTTTGATGTTTGAATCCTAATATCATAAAAAAGCCGCAATCTTGAATTTGGAGCCGCCATTTTGGATTTAGGACCGTCATCTTGGATATTTTGGTCGTCATTTTTGGACTCCGGGCATCTTCCCCATACTAAATATATCTATATTACATTGTTTTAGGGCATAAAATCCCATTAAACAGCCGCCATCATGAATTTAGATCGCAATCTTGGATATTCTGGTCACCACTATTGGACTCCAGACTTCTTCCTCATGTCACATATACCCATATTGCATGGTTTTAGAGACTGAAACTAATTTAGTCACTATTTTGAATTCCCGACCACCATCTTGGGTATTCTGGTCGCTATTTCTGGACTCACTTGCAAAGAGTTAAACTCACTTGTTGTTTTCTCAACTCAGAAGTGTGCTATCAAGAAACGGTGTATGGAGGACTTTAACCTCGTGGTTTTGTTTAAAAGTTTGCCGAATGAAGTAGGGGTCACACACGCATACCAAAGTCATAACAGAGCCATAAAAGCGACTCTTCACGAGGTGAGTGTAATATACATTCACCTCGTGGAGAGTAGTCTACACAGCTCCCTCACAACTTCGGTATGCGTGTGTGACCCCTACTTTACTTTGCAAACTTTTAGACAACACTTCGGTTAAATAGTTCTCCATGCACTGTTTCTTGAAAGCACACTTCGGAACTGAGAAAGCAGCAAGTAAGTGTATTTCTTTGCAAGTAAGTGTTCTTATGATTGATTGTGACGCAACCCTGAATATTCTGGTCGCCATTTTGAAGTTCGGACATCTTCCCCATATCAAATATACCCATATTACATGGTTTTAGAGCTTGAAACTCAATTAAAAAGCCACCATCTTGAATTGTTGGCTGCCATCTTGGATATTCTGGTCACTAGTTTTTGGTCTCCAAACATCTTACTTGTACCAAATATACGCACATCGCATGGTTTTAAAGCCTAAACTCCAATAAACAACCGCCATATTGAATTTTCAGCAACCATCTTGGATTTTAGACCGCCATCTTGGAAGTTCTGGTTGCCATTTTTGGACTCCAAACATCTTTACCATACCAAATATACCCAAGGAAAAAGGTTTTGGAGCCTAAAACTCCATCAAACAGTCACCATCTTGAATTTGGAGCCACCATCTTGGATTTTAGAGTACCAGATTGTATATTATGGTCGCCAGTTTTGATCTCCAGACATCTTACTCATACCAAATATACCAATATTGCATCGTTTTTGAGCCTGCAACTTCATTAAACAGCCGCCATCTTGAATTTGGAGCCGCCATCTTGGGTAGTAGACTGCCATATTGGATAATTTTGGTCTTCAGCCATCTTCCCCATACCAAATATACCGATATAAACAGCCACCATTTTGAATTTGGAGCCACTTTCTTGGATTTTGGACCGCCATCTTGGATATTCTGGTCGTCGTTTTAGAACTCCGGACAACTTTCCCATACAAAATATACTCATATTGCATGGTTTTTGAGCCTGAAACACCTTTAAACAGACGTCATCTTGAATTTAAAGCCACCATCTCAAATATTAGACTTCACTCTCAAATTTTGGGCCGACATTGTGGAATTACGGGTCTCCAGTGTTGATTTCCGCACCCAATTCGTCAATCATGCTTAAGGTTACAAACATCGCCACAATTTGAGGTGTCGCATGATGAGGCTTGGTTCAGTTTTATATGCAGCCAGTTGCTGGTCCGGATCATTGAAATGGTCATAACTCCTAGACGCCTTGACCGATCCGGACTTTTTAAAAAGCAAACAATGCGGTAAAATTCCGGTTCGATTCATGCTAGAATCTGAAAATCATCTATGTGAAGTACCTTAAAAGAAAGTGAACTCTTTTTGCATATACATACGCACTAGAGTGGGTCAACGTTGTATGGAGAAAATATAAATTTGATCGCACCAACCCGGAACAAAGCTTTTTCAATCTGTATTAGCGTCCAAAACAACTGTGCAAAATTAGGAACCGATTGGTTGCTTCCCCGTATTCCGCATTGCGAATGAAATTTGTATGGAAGTTAGTATGGAAAAACGTGCTTTTTTGCATTTTATTCATCAGTTGAATTCTTTTATCTAATAACATGTAACTGATGACGTTAAAGTATAGCCTAGGATATGCCGAAAAACTTTGCCGAAGACCGCAAAGTGCCGCACTTTGCCGAAGACGCTTGTGAAAAAAGTTATTCGCTTGGTAACTTAGGCCAAAAGTTGAGATTTTATTATTGATGTTATTCCTTTACATGTCAAATGTCAAGCACCACAATCTGTACGTTATAACTTTTTTCACAAGTGTCGGATAACTTTGCGGTCTTTGGCAAAGTTTTTCGGCATATCCTAGGCTATACTTCCACGTCATTAGTTATATAGTTTTAGACAAAAAATTTCAAAAAAGCACGTTTTTCCATACTAAATTCCATACAAATGTTAATCGCAATGCGGAATACGGGGACGCAACCAATCGGTTCCTAATTTTGCACAGTTGTTCTGGACACTAACAGGAATCGAAAAAGCTTTGTTCCAAACAATCGAATTTGTTGTCCCAGTCTAATACGCACATCCACACAGAAATCGTCTCAATTCGTTAAACAGAGTTGATTGGTATGTGACTTCACCCTCCGTCCGAGACTTTTATCGAAAATTATTTTTTTTTAGTGAACATAGACCATTTTGGCAGGGGACCTATTTTGGGCACTTGCTGCTATAATTCAGTCAGTTTTCAACCAATTGACTTGATTTTTGGGACATGGTAAGGTACGCATATCATGTACAAAAAAATGAAATCGATTTGTGAAAAATTGGCTGAGTTATAGCAGCAAGTGTCCAAAATAGGTCCTCCTCCCCAAATGGTCCTAGACCTTATAGCCTCCCAGTACACTTTGCTGTACGAGAAAGGCAAAAACTGATCTAGATCAGTTACAGTTACCAAAACCAAAATATTAAATTGCAGCAACTATCCGGGAATCGTCGGATTCCTCCGGCGAATCGTCAGATTCCTCCGGCGAATCATCGGATTCCTCCGGCGAATCGTCAGATTCCTCCGGCGAATCGTCGGATTCCTCCGGCGAATCGTCGGATTCCTCCGGAGAAGCGTCACATTCCTCCGGGAATTGTCAGATTCCTCCGGCGAATCGTCACATTCCTCGGGCGAATCATCAGTTTCCTCCGGGAATCGTCGGATTCCTCCGGCAAATCGTCAGATTCCTCCGGCGAATCGTCGGATTCCTCCGGCGAATCGTCACATTCCTCCGGCGAATCGTCGGATTCCTCCGACGAATCATCGGATTTCTCCGGCGAATCGTCGGATTCCTCCGGTAAATCGTCGGATTCCTCCGGCGAATCGTCGGATTCCTCAGGCGAATCGTCACATTCCTCCGGCGAATCGTCAGTTTCCTCCAGAGAATCGTCGGATTCCTCCGGGAATCGTCAGATTCCTCCAGAGAATCGTCGGATTCCTCCGGCGAATCATCGGATTCCTCCGGCGCATCGTCAGTTTCCTCCGCATATCGTCAGATTCCTCCGACGAATCGTCGGATTCCTCCGGTGAATCGTCAGATTCCTCCGGCGAATCGTCGGATTCCTCCGGAGAATCGTCGGATTCCTCCGGGAATCGTCAGATTCCTCCGGCGAATCGTCACATTCCTCCGGCGAATCATCGGATTTCTTCGGCGAATCGTCGGATTCCTCCGGTGAACCGTCG
The DNA here is from genome assembly GCF_035046485.1 of Aedes albopictus. Lineage (NCBI taxonomy): Eukaryota > Metazoa > Arthropoda > Insecta > Diptera > Culicidae > Aedes > Aedes albopictus. The sequence continues at coordinate 98,581 of NW_026917188.1, forward strand.
GATTCCTCCGGCGAATCGTCAGTTTCCTCCAGAGAATCGTCGGATTCCTCCGGGAATCGTCAGATTCCTCCAGAGAATCGTCGGATTCCTCCGGAGAATCGTCGGATTCCTCCGGGAATCGTCAGATTCCTCCGGCGAATCGTCACATTCCTCCGGCGAATCATCGGATTCCTCCGGGAATCGTCAGATTCCTCCGGCGAATCGTCACATTCCTCCGGCGAATCATCGGATTTCTTCGGCGAATCGTCGGATTCCTCCGGTGAACCGTCGGATTCCTCCAGAGAATCGTCAGATTCCTCCGGCGAATCGTCACATTCCTCCGGAGAATCGTCGGATTCCTCCGGGAATCGTCGGATTCCTCAGGCGCATCGTCACATTCCTCCGGCGAATCGTCAGTTTCCTCCAGAGAATCGTCGGATTCCTCCGGGAATCGTCAGATTCCTCCAGAGAATCGTCAGATTCCTCCGGCGAATCGTCACATTCCTCCGGAGAATCGTCGGATTCCTCCGGGAATCGTCAGATTCCTCCGGCGAATCGTCACATTCCTCCGGCGAATCATCGGATTTCTTCGGCGAATCGTCGGATTCCTCCGGTGAACCGTCGGATTCCTCCGGCGAATCGTCAGTTTCCTCCAGAGAATCGTCGGATTCCTCCGGGAATCGTCAGATTCCTCCGGCGAATCGTCGGATTCCTCCGGAGAATCGTCGGATTCCTCCGGGAATCGTCAGATTCCTCCGGCGAATCGTCACATTCCTCCGGCGAATCATCGGATTTCTTCGGCGAATCGTCGGATTCCTTCGGCGAATCATCGGATTCCTCCGGCGCATCGTCAGTTTCCTCCGCATATCGTCAGATTCCTCCGACGAATCGTCGGATTCCTCCGGTGAATCGTCAGATTCCTCCGGCGAATCGTCGGATTCCTCCGGAGAATCGTCGGATTCCTCCGGGAATCGTCAGATTCCTCCGGCGAATCGTCACATTCCTCCGGCGTATCATCGGATTTCTTCGGCGAATCGTCGGATTCCTCCGGTGAACCGTCGGATTCCTACGGCGAATCGTCAGTTTCCTCCAGAGAATCGTCGGATTCCTCCGGGAATCGTCAGATTCCTCCAGAGAATCGTCGGATTCCTCCGGAGAATCGTCGGATTTCTCCGGCGCATCGTCAGTTTCCGCCGGCGAAGCGTCGGATTCCTTCGGCGAATCGTTGGATTTCTCCGGCGCATCGTTGGATTCCTCCGGCGAATCATCGGATTCCTCCGGCGCATCGTCAGATTCCTCCGGCGCATCGTCAGTTTCCTCCGGGAATCATCAGATTCCTCCAGAGAACCGTCGGATTCCTCCAGGAATCGCCGTTTTCTCGCAAAAATTAATCATTGCGGGGAAGATTCTTTCGATTACCATTTCCCATTCGTGATACACTGGATTACGTAATCGATCGAATGACGCCTCATCAAGGGCACTTAGAGACCATCTCACACCAGTAATTCCTCTCCGCAGAATCTAGTTGGACTATCTCAATCACGTAGGGTATTGTACCATTTAGGCAGGTGTACCTATTTTGGGCACTTGCCGCTATAACTAAGTCAATTTAAAATCGATTGATTTGACTTTTTGTATAAAGTTAGGTACTGTACGTCCCTAACTCTATACAAAAATTCAAATCAATCCGCTTAAAATTGACTTAGTTATAGCGGCAAGTGCCCAAAATAGGTACACCTGCCCAAATGGTACAAGACCCTACCTGTCGATTGTAACTTACTGCTGACCGGTCTTGGTGATCGTAAACGAACCCGTTTTATCATCTTCGTCGCGGCTCGGCATGGGATCCAAATGCCAAGTTTTTCCTCACCGGCGCGGCGGTGATGGTGTTCATGGTGACGGAGACTGTCCAGTCCATCCAGTGTCCAGCTTCTACGTGAAGTACTTAAGCTGGTAATGAATTTTAATGGCCTCGTTGAGGAGTTAGGCCCACACTACTCAGCGCGCTTTGGTCGGTGGTGAAATGAATTTCCATAATCGACCACCACTGCACTGTATGTACACTTAAAACGTTTGGGTAGTATCTCTGTAGATTTACTTCTCACCTCAATGGACATGGTTTCGCTTGAGTGTCGGAAAGTTGGGGGCAGCGACGGACGGAGGAAATTTGCATGTACTTGGACATGAACTGCACAAGAGCGCGTAATTGGTGGAATGTGGCTACACGCAACAAGCAAAACAAAAACCAGCTCATCGTGGAGTCGTCAGTGTCTGATGGGAACTTGTCGGCACTCGGCAGTACTGTAGGTAGGTACCGGACCGGGATGCAATTTCGTGCAGCGTCAATGGGAAATGCGCGTATTTACGCGTGAAACTTGATCCGGTGACTCGACGGCCGCCGTTTTCTACGACTCTGCGGATCAATGACACCGTGAAAGCTGAATGCTTATGTTTTAAGATGCATGATTTATTGGGCAATATTCCGAATGATGGATTGCGTCCCGGAAGAGCTTTGTTTTCATCCATGCGTGCCGCATGAGAAAAGGTGTTTTGTGACCGATCGAGATTATCTCCTCACAAGCCCGAGGGTCCTATTGAACCATGCAATTGTTATTTCGTAACTTCTTACCGAGGGGTGACCAAGTCAAAGAAATCAAACCGGATTTTGCGCGACATCCAGCGCTTTTCTTTGGCTGGCAGCACCAAGGAGCATAGTATTATGAAATAGTGTGATTTTCGCTTTCCTCAACTTTGAAACTCACCCACCGCACCACCCACCATCCATCCGTACATGAGAGCCGTCATTACTACAAACGGCCGATGTCGGTTCACGTCATCGTCAATCGTGGGTTGTTCACCTTCGCGGCGACCGCCCCCCATCGCCATTGCCAGCGCACAACAACAATCGTGATAAATTCCTTTCGGAAAGGTGGCTTACCACTTGAGCTGCCGACACTTCGGCTTAAGCGTCAAAGACGCGGGGAAAGAAAATGATCGTGTGATCATCTGCTTGGCTCAAGTCCATGGCGTAGTCACCGTCGTCGTCGTCGTCGCTGGCGATAGTCGTCTATTGCATTATTGCCGCTACCGACCGCCACCTCCCCACCCCTCGCCGTCAAAAGCATTCAAAAAGAAAAGTGAAAAATATTTTCCTCTCACTGCACAAAAGATAGTGCCGCTTGACTTGCCATGTACCCATTATTAAGATGAAAAGATGGAAGCTCTGCGAGTTTCCAGCATGCAGAAAAACACACTTCCATACGGGGTTGGCACCTTCTGTCTAATACCAACAACAACGGGTGTCGTGGGGGAGATGAGCTGAAACGGTCACCACCATGCATCAGTTATGGAAAAGGATGGAATCCGTCTAATACGACGCGAGAGTTTCTCATATGGTGGGACTTTCACCTTCTACTGCAATGAACTGTGACTGTGTTGGTTGGGAGCAACTTCTTGCACTTCAGGTAACGGAAGGACGAACTCGAATGCTGAACAACCGTGAGAGAAGAATATTGTGTGTAGCCCTCGAGCGTTTTTAACACTTGATTCAAACAACCTCTTTTACTAGCTGCTGACCAGCATTTCCACAATGATTCCTGTTCATTTTACCTTTTTTGTTTCTCCTGTACAACAAAGTTGTCCTGAAACCAAAGAGAAGTAGAAGAGACTACTTCCCAAGGCGGAGTCGCTGAGCACATCTTTACTTGCGCCAATTATTTTCAGTGTGCCACCGGGTATTGAATTGTGCCTCAGTGTGCCCCGAAGTGCCACTGCTTGATGATTCAGATTTTGCTTGGCAACTACCAAGACAACCAACTGTTTGTTTTCACTTTGCAGGTCAAATGCACATGGTTTCCTAGTTTTTTCACCCAAACTCAAGTGTCAAAATTGTGCCTCAGAGTGCCTCGGTGTGCCACACAGCGTATAAGACGGTGTGCTTGGCACCTCTTGGCACAATGTTCCAAGCGACTAGCCCCTTGCTACTTCCCGACATAAAACTATTGTCGGGCCGCCACCAAACCGGACGTCGCACAATCAAGTCGCGACGCGACCCAACTCGCGACGTTTTTGAATCATGTCAAAAGTAGTGCGCATCCTTCCCGTTGCTGTTAGCAACACAGCACACTAGATGCGAAACAGTTCCGACACTTGTGGACCATGAAATCGCAATTTTTGATTGAATGTCTGTCTTGATTCCAACCGGATAGACAATATTACCGCCAAGCTCATCGTCTCACCAGGACCACCAGAAGGTATTGTTTCAGAGAGGGGCTAGTGCAGTTCACACCCTCATAAAAAGGAAATTTACACTGTCTTCAGCCATAGGCTGCACAGACTGAACATTACAAACATGAGGAAATGGAATACACACATAACACACAGTGGCGTTCGACGAAAAGCTTTCTCCGACTACAGTGGATATCGAACCCACATTTGGCTTACGAAAGGTCTAGACGACTGATGCCGCCAACCGCACGGCCACGAAGCCCACTAAGCTACCAAAGTAAGCTACCTAGTCTTGCTGCAATAGATTTTGAGATTCGTTCGTTTAGGAAAATTCCAAATTATGACACTGGCACGAATTTATACTGGCCTACTTGCTCTCATACGAATTTTGACGTTTGAGAGGTCCAAACGTCAAATTTTCTGTGAGAGTAAGCAGGCTAGCCTAAATTCGTGCAGAAACCATTGTGGTCTCACCAGTTACTATGACTCCAGAAGGCGTAGCAGCGTTAAAACCAAGCCTGCTTCCCGGTTTACTGGCAGTACTTACAACCCACAACCGTGTCATGTATCACTACACTTGATTCTGAAAATAATTCTCGAGAAAATAATTCTCGAGAATATGCTATTAGTGGCTCGACGGTAGGGTTTCAACTTTCTCTTAGAAACGGCTACGCAATCTTTCAACAGTGAAACGATACGTAATGCCTGAAGTTCATAGGCACAATATGAATTGAAAATTGGACAAATTGAGCGGAAAAATTTACCTTCATCAAGTTTTGAACTCGAGACCCGTCGATTGTCAGCCGCCTGCCTCCCTATCTGCGCCATCCTAGAGATGATGAATTGAAGCCTTTAATCAAAACATAAACTTCTCGTGTTTTAATAATTACCACACTTCGACTCTTATTCAGCAGTGGTGAATTAGAACAACATTATGGTTGACAACTTAACAACACATTAATTCAGCTGCTGTTCAGTAAAAAACACGTGTTTTTCATTCTGTATTCAGAGTCGAAGTATGATGAAACATAAGCGCTTATATGACTTGTGAAAAAACACATTATACAGATATGTGTGCTAATTTGTACATAAACAACAAGAAGCAGAAAAAGGCCTTTTAAAACCATTTTGTAAAGGAATTACTACAAGTCGAACAGAAAATTTAATAAACTCTTGAAAAGTGCTTTAAATTATCATTGTTAATACCGATACGAAAGGCTGAACATTGGCTACTTTTCAATTGAAAAAGCATTTGTACAGTAATATGTACAGCATCATTTTAGTTCAGCTATCATTACTATTATAAAGCAACAATTCAGCATGCATGCTTGTTTGTGGATTGCGATTGTTAGTTGGGAATTCAGGGGATCTCAGGAGCCTTTAAAAGGCGTTACAAAGGGTTTGAGGGGCGTTTCACGGTATTTCAGAGTAATTTCAGAGAATTTCAGGGGGTTTCAAATAGCATTTCAGGAGCGTTTCAAAGGACTTTGGGATGGGGTCCCTGAAAATTCTCTGTAACTTCCTGAAACGCCTCAAAGATCCCCCTTAAACCCTCTCGAACCCCATGTAACGCACCTGAGACGCTCAGAAACTCCCCGAAAACTCCTCCGTAACGCTTCCGTTACGCCTCTGGATCCCACTGGAAATGCTCTGAAACTTCCTGAAATGCCTCCAAAATTCCCCTTAAACCCCCTCGGAACCCATGTAACGTACCTAAGACGCTCCGATACCTCCGAAAACTCCTCCGTAACACTTCTGTAACGTCTCTGAATCCCGCCGGAAATGCTCTGAAACTTCCTGAAATGCCTCTAAAATCCCCTCGGATCCGATGTAATGCATCTGAACCCCCAAAAACGCCTGCCTAACGCCTCCGAATCCCTCTAAGACCCACTTGGAGCCCATGTAACGCACGTGAAACCCTCGGAAACCCCCGAAAACGTACCTGTAACGCCTCCAAAACCCGTCGAAAATCCTCTGAAACTCTCTGCAATGCTTTCGAAACCCCCCTCAGACCCCCGAAAACCCCCCATGAGATCTCCTGGTACCCCGCGGAAACCGTTTGGGACTCCCTGAAACTCCCCTGTAACTTCCATTTTCTCATTCCTATAAACACCCCCTGCCGCCGTTACTATTGCAACGTCATTATTAAATATTCTTATGTACAATATTCGTGCGGAGTAGCTTTCCCTCTGTTTATGCAGGGCATAAAAAAGGTGCATAAATTAAAAGTGCATATAAATAACATACATAAATTGAGGTTTTAGTGTATAACTACTCGGGTATCCCCAGACTATGAAGCGCTCTAACAAAGATTGTCCAACTAGTGCTATTGAACTCATTCATTGAATCGAGGGTTACTACTGCACAATCGCCGAATCTCCTCCTCTCAGACAGAAGAGCTGTCTCAGCACTTTTAGTAACCGGCAAGATGTCGTGTTCTCGAGATAACATTTAAGCGGCATGGTCGCTCGATATGTGAATATGCAAATCGGTATTACAGTTTTGAGGAATAAAAATGACTGTTGTAGGTTTGTTCCAATAGTTTCGTAAATTTCATGAGTATGAGCAATTCCTCCTGAAATTTTGCACAGATTCAATCATGGATTGCTCCAGAGATTCCTTCAAGAATTCATCTAGGGATTCCACCAGACATATCTTCGAGGATTTGTCCTAGGATATCTTTAGAGGTTCCTCCAGGAATTGTTCCAGGGCTGTATTCGCGGTTTCCCATAGGAATTTCTCGAGAGATCCTTTAGGGTATTTCTTCAGAGATTTCTTCAGGAATTTCTCCATATATTCTTTCCAGAATTTCACTAGAAATAATTCAAATTATTCGAAATATTTCTGCAGGAATGTCTTCTGGAAATTCTTCAAGAAAATTTTACTAGAGATTATTAAAAAAAATAATCCATAAGTTTCTTCAACATTTTGTATAAAAAAATCCTTTAGGAGTCCTTCCAGTTATTCCTTCAATACTTATTTATCCAGGGATTCTTGCAGAAATTCTTCCACGAATCAGAAATCAGGTATTCTATCTTTCCTGAGATTCCCTTAGGATTGCTTCCGGGATGTCTCATGAGGTTCCTTCAGAAATTACTCCAATAAATCCTCTAGGAACTCAGTCGGCAATGCTTTCTGTAATTCCTTCAGGAACAACTTCTGGGATTATTTAAAAAATGCTTCTTCCTGAGATTCTTTCAATCATTCCTACTGGAATGCCTGAGAATTGCTCTTGGGATGGAGATTCTTCCGGGGATTACTTCAAGAACTGCTACAGGGATTTCTCCAACAGTTCCTATACGTACTTTTTCAGGATTTTTTCAGAATATCCTCAAGAATTTCAATGATTTTCTAGTACTTACTCATGGGATTTCTACAGAAATTTCTCCTGAAATATCTCAGAAACAGATCCTTGGATTTCTTCAGGAATTCGTCCAGGAATTCTTCCAGGAATTCGTCCAGGAATTCTTCCAGGAATTCCTCCAGGAATTCCTCCAGAAATTCCTCCAGGAATTCCTCCAGAAATTCCTCCAGAAATTTCTCCAGAAATTCCTCCAGGAGCTTCTCCAGAAATTCCTTTAGGAATTGTTCCAGGATACTTCTGGGAATTCATGCAGGGATTCTTGTGAAAAATCCTACATGAATTTATCCAGGAATTCCTCAAGGAATTTCTCTAGAGATTCCTCTAGGGGTACCTTTAGGAAATCCTCCAGGGATTCTTCCTGAAAGTTCTGTAGAGATTCTTCAAAAGAATTTTCCAGAAATTCTTCCAGGGATTTTTCTATGGATTCTGCAAGGGATTCATAAAAAAATATGTGAGAATTCCTCCAGGAATTTCCTGGAGATTTCTCAAGAAATTTCTCTAGAGATTCCTCCAGGAATTCTTACAGGCATTTCTTCAGGAATTTCTCTCGGGATTCCTCCAGACATTGCTTCAGGAACTCCTCTAGGGAATCCTTTAGAGATTTCTCTAGGAATTCCTCCCGGATTTCTTTATGGAATGCCTCCTTGCTATCTTCCTGGAGTTCCTCCTGGGATTTATATAAGTATTGCTCTAAGGATTTATCCATGCATTTCTCCAGGGACTCCTCCAGGAACTCCATCAAGAACATATCCAGGAATTACCCCAGGTATTTCTTCAGCATTTCCTCCAGGAATTTATCCAGAAATCGATCCAGGAATTCCTTTGGCAATTCCTACAGCATTTCCTCCAGGAATTTCTCCAAGAAGTCTTTCAGGGATTCCTGAATAAATTCTATCAGGAATTTGTTCATGAATTCCTTCAGGAATTATTCCAGAGAATTCTCCTCCAGGGATTCCTCCAGATATTACTCTTGGGATTGTTTCACGGATTCTTTCAAAAACTCCACCAGGCATCCCTCCAGGAATTCCTTCGAGGATATTTCTCTAATCTCTCCAGAGATCCTTCACGATTACCTCCAATTTGTCCTCCGGAAATTCATCGCTGTAAAGCAATTTCTTCAGAAATTTCTCCAGGAATTCCTCTAGAGATTCCTCCAGGAATTTTTCCAGGGCTAGTTCTACGGAATTACCCCAAGAATTCCTTCTGGGATTCTGCCAGGAATTTGTCCAGACGTTCCTTCAGGCATTCCTGCTGAGGATCCTCCAGAAATTGCTTCTGGGATTCCTTCAAGGATTTCTCCAGAAATTCCTAAAGGATTTTTCTCAGAAGTCTCCCAGAGATTCTTCCAAAAATTTCTCTAAGTATTTGTTCAGGAATTTCTCAAGAGGTTTCTTCAGAAATTTATTCAAAAATTCCTCTCAGAATTTCACTAGGGAATGCCCCAGGCATTCATCCACGGATTCATCCAGGGATTTTATCTAGGGATTGCTCCGGGAGTTCTTCCAGAGGTCCTTCCCATAATTCCTCTAGAGATCCCATCAGAAATATCTACAGGGATGCCTCCAAGTAATCCTCCAATGATTTCTTTATTTTTCAAATTTCATCAAATTTGTCTTGCGATTACTCCAGGTATACTTTCAGAAATTTCTCAAGGGATTCTCCCTGGAAGTTCTCAAGTGACTCTTCAAGAATGTCTTCCAAAAGTTCCTCCAGGGATTTCTCTAGGGATTTCTCTAGGGATTTCTCCAGGGATTCATCAATGAATTTATGCAGGGATTTCTTCAGGAATTCCTCTGGAGATCCCTCCATGAAGTTTTACAGGCATGTCTCCAGGGGTTTCTCCAGGTATTCAGGAATTTCTCTAGGGAATCCTCTAAGGATTGCTCAAGGTATTCTTTTAAAAATTGCTCCAAGCATTCCTCCTGGAGTTCCTTCACAGATTTCTTTAGAGATTCCTCCAGAGGTTCATCCAGGCTATACTCTAGGATTTCATTCAATGCAGAATGAATACTAACACCAGTTACGCTATTTGCTCTTCTTCTTAATTATGTTTGCTCTTGTATTACCAAAGAGCGGAAAATCGCGCAGCGATCTAGCGCTCACAGAAAAAAATATTCATGTAAAATTCAGCGAAAAATCATGCACATAAAGGGAATGCTAGAATTAGTGCATATTTACATGAGATGTCAAGATGATGGTTTACGCGATGGTAGGCGGAAATGTACACGATGGTACTGTAACTTTACATTATATCTCACGTAATAGTGCACTAACTCTAGCATTCTCTTTATGTCCATGATTTCTCCGTGAATTTTAATTACATATTTTTTTTCTGTGCTATGTTGCCAACGAGTTTTCGATTATAGTTCAATGGAGTTTACTTTCTGGCGAGCACACCGCGAAACACGAATAAACGTGTTGATCGCTGCAGTCGTACTCACGCTTTTTGCTCAGTGTAATCCGTTGCCAGACGTTGTTTTGATTTTGGGCTCGCATAGACAGCTCATGACAACAAAAATCGCGGCTTTTAGTGACACACATTTTTCTCGAGCTTGTTTCTCCCTCCCAAAAGTTGACGATTCCCGGAGGAATCCGACGATACCTGGATGAATCCCTGATGGTTACTTTTCAGAAAAACTTTGGCGACATAGGAAACTCGTCATGAAATAGAAACAATAATAACTCGTGCATTTTGAACAAAACCTTCAATTTTTCTCATTTATAAAACACGCAATTTTTATTCTTTATTTATTTGAATCTTCACTAAAATATCATAACTTTTTCAATTGTTTCAAATACTGATTGTTTTCGCAGACTGACGTACATTCGTACTGCTAGCTATAGATAACAGTCATATTTACATTAGTTAAACTGCACCATAAGTTCCCTCCACCCAGCCCCATTAAGCTCCGTCCAGCGAGTAGTCGTAATCTGGTCGTCTTCTCCTGTACGGAACACTCTCGTCATCATCCCACTGTCCTCCACCACCGGCCGTCCCACCCGTCTGCCGCTTCGGTTCAATACTTCGCTGCCATCCGCTTCCTCCTACTCCACCCGATCCGTGCCCGGAGTGCTCATAAACCACATGTTCTCCTCCTCCACTGGCGGCAGCCGCCTTCTTGAACCCATTCTGCAAAGAAAGTTCCAAAGAGCACTCGTCATTGATTCTGTTCGCACTTCCCCTAGCTTACCACCAGCGGTGACTTTGCGACGATTTTATCGAACCATAAAGATAACCAAGGTTATTTACCAGCGTCGAGAACACCAATGCAATCTTGGCCATGATCAGCGCCACTGCCGCCAGGAGGGCCACCTTTCCCAGAACCAGCTGAGCCATCATCGCCATAAAGGCCACTCCACCCATCATGTACATTCCACCTTGGTGTTTGTGCTTATGCTTCTTTCCTCGTGCTTCTGCACCTAACGGAATCAAGGATCGCCCATCCGGGGCCACTAGGCTCAACTGGATTGACCGAGAATCAAGAAAGTCCCGCATCTTCGTTATAATCGTATGCCAATCTACCGGAGTACGTTCCTCTGCTTCCGTCAGAGCAAAGTCCGGATTCTTCCTGATCACTAGGTAACGGGTCACTCTCACTACAGCGTTGCTGTTGATGGCATTGTTCAGAACTCGCACTAGAACGTTCTTCGCACAATCCACAAAGCCAATATCGGCCAAACAGTTTCGAAAGCTGGACACAATTTCAACCGCAGAACTCGGCACCGAACTTGTTCTATTTAGCACTTCTTCCCCGAACGAGTCAACGGCCATCGAATACGTCACCCGAACCGAACTTGCCACGGCGAGAACCGAAATCACGAGCAGCCACTTCATGGTGAAGAAGGCATGTTTTGCGCAACCGAACTGTCAATCGAGTATCCGAAATCTGTCGTGACATTCATCTTTTATAGAGTTCAAAATGCAACAACCTCCACCGCGGCAGCGGATCAAGCACCGCCACCGGTCTTGTTCTAGTAACTTGTATAATTACCGACTTCCAAAATTTCCCAAACCAACAAGAAGCGACGGTATTTAGTCGATCTTCATATCTTCGGGGAACGTGCGGAACCTAAGCATCAACCATGAGTCATTAGCTTAATGAAGAAAAGGCAAACGAGAGTGATTCGACCTCGAAATCAGCAGACGGAAAATCGTCTACCACTGACTGTGGCGGTCTTTCTCTAGCTTCCGGAATGAGTTCACTTGGTTCTGTGCGTGAGCTTTATGTTTTAGAAATCGAAACCAACCGGGGAAAGATGATGCGCTCGCGATAGAGCTCAGCTGCTCAAGCCTCACTCACATATGATCATCATCGCATCGGGCCGGCGGTGGCGACGACGCTGTTGTCGAGATGCATGAAAACCATCGTGGTAAAGGGAGAAATGGGAAAATGTAAACAAATGAGTTGTTGTAGCGTAGGTACCTACTATTGGGGGCCCCGTATTGAACGAGAAAGATGCAGAAGGCATTGAGGCCTACGCGTAAGCTGAATTAATTATCCAGGTGAGTGATCATGCTTCGATTCGATTTGGTTGGACTGCGCAGCGAGGAGAAAGGGAGATGGTAGCCCTACTTTTGGTTTCGATCGATGCTGCTGGAAGAACTTTGAACAGGTACGGTTGTTGACTTGTTTGCATGTTCGAAATAAAACTGTATCAAATCTAGTTCTATGACGACATGCAGGGCCGGATTTAAGGGAGGGGAGGCAGGGCCCCGGCCTCCCACATTATAGGGGCCCCCACAAAACGAGTTTTGATTGCTACACATTAGCTTTATTATTCATATTGCTCATATACTGTTCGAAAACCGAAGTCAAAGCTTTTTGCTCATCGCATTTGTATCTCCGAGGGGCCTTCACATCCGCTCGGGCCCCGGCCCCCCACAATTCTTAATCCGAGCCTGACGACATGCATCAATAATATATTTCAGGCTGCAAGATATGATTTGCCTTATCTTGTAAAACATTCAATGATCGCGTTCAAAACATCTACTACTTCAGCTGAGGCCAACATGGCATACAGTCTAGGATTTTATTAGACGAATTCCTATAAGATGAACTCCTATCAAACAGATTTGTACTAGACAGGGATGAGCGTGTGGCCTCATCACCCCATGGCCTCGGAAGGTGGAGCAGGATAACTGTTTGATTTTATGTTAAATATTGTGGTTTTTACATTTCTCTTCGACACCAAGGGAATGGTCAGTTAAATTGACTTCAAAACAAAATAGAAATATGTTAATTTCTACAAGAGTCGCCATAAAACACGAATTGTTAAATCAAACAAAATTCCACGCGAATTTTGAATTAGCAAATATGTTAGAAACTATAAGAATTCACATAGTTTCAAAAAATTTTAATGTGGAAATTAACAAACGTTATTTCAGTTTTAATGTTAAGCGTTCTGTCCGTGGTGCTGCACTGCAAGTATCAACATACCACATGCACCGCAATTTGTCCAACACCTCATGTAATTTCCTAACCGCTTATACCGTAGAAAAATCTGCCGAAATGGGACCTCCAACTTTTTCGGGGACCCTTTTCCAAGAGGACCCGGTAAACCCGATAAAAGAGGGGTTGCATGTACCGGCATGACCTGCGTACCTGACTTTGAGCCCTTTGAGTCACGTCGTAGTTACGCATGATCGAAACCACAGGAATATGAACAAGGCGCGTTCCGCAATTTCTTGAAAACCTGCATACACCGGGAACTTCTGTGGTTTCTCGTTGTCGTCGACAAGTAGAATTAAATCAGGTTCCAAAATGGTAGAAGATAATGTCTGTCATTTCACTTGCCGTTGGATGGCAAGCACGCACTTGGACTACCATCGAATCCGAAAGTCCTGGGTGATACACTGCACTTTGCACCACCTTGATAGTAAATTTATTAGATTAGAAAATGTGGAGGTGTGAGACGTGAGTGGTTAACGATCAACAGGGTCATCCGTAATAGCAGAAATCGGACTCCAATTTATACACGCAGATAACTGAGCGAGAAGAGTGTTTAATCCCTGAAAGGTGTAGTACTGTATTATTTAGCTAAAGAACCCTTTTGCCAGCTTAATTCCAGCCCCCCACAATCCATCTTGGTGAGGAAATCGCGCGAATATGAAGAGCCATTGTTAGGATAATCTTACTGGCTATCGATTGGTGAATCGGTTGAAGACACAATCACGACAAACCTTGTGAGTGACACTGCTACCGCAGTGGGTTGGGTAAGAAGTACACCCAAACCTCCAGTAAGTCGGGACTGCCTAGATAGGTTTTTTACATAAATGGATTTGAAGATTGCAAAAAAGTTAAAAAATGGTGAGTGGCCCGGAGATTTGAAGGAAGTCATGTGGGGTTTCAGAGGGATTTCAAGGAAATTTCAGGAGGGGAGGGATGGTCAAAGGTGTTGCATAGGGGCTTCAGGGGTGTTTTCGGGGGGTTGCAAAGGGTCTCAGTTGCGTTACATGGGATCCGATAGGGTTTAAGGAGGATTTTGAAGGCATTTCAGAAAGTCTCAGAGGATTTTGAACGAGTTTTGAAGGCGTTAAGTATAGGGGATTTCGGAGGGTCTCAGGTGCGTTACATGGGGTCCTATTTTGTTTCAGAGGATTGCGAGTTCGAGGGCGTTTCAGAAGCTTCGGGGGATTTTTGGCGGATTTCAGAAGCATTGCTCAGGCATTATGTAGGTGTTTTCGAGGAATTAGTAGAGTATCAGAGGCGTTACAAGGGATTTTGAGGGAGGTTAAGAAGGCCTATAGTTTCTGAAAATACATTTTGAATCACTGCTCAAAGTGAGCTTCAGGGAGATTTCAGCGGCGCTTTAAAGCGTTTCATAAACGTTTCGGCAATTTCAAAAAAGGTTCAACACGTTCCAGACTGTTTACGATTGTAGATCCGATGACCTATACTCAAGGGAGCTCTTAGAGATTCTTAAACAAACATTGAACTTAACATTTGTCATCACAGTCCCAACAACCCGTGACTGACATCCCTCCTCCCCCCTTCCCATTCGCACGCCCTAAACTCTTCTTGAATCCACTCGCTACTTATTTCCCGTAAACCAACCTGATCTCTAATCCAAAACACTCCAACTGCTCTGAACACAATCAGGTTCCATTTAGGTCACGTTACCTAGATTGAAGGACCTTGTATCCTACCTGAATAAAGATTTGGGTGTATACAGTACCGAGTTCATGTGGCAGCCAACAACGGCTGAGGACTACAGTGGTTGACGCTTTTGATGATCGTGTTGAAGAATAAGCGACGTCAACATTGGGTGCCAATGCTGCAAAGTCCTCCGCCAAGTGATCCTTAAGGGGTCGTCCATAAATGACGTAGCTTTTTGGGGGGGGAGGGGGGTGTTTGTGATTTTGTGACGAAGTGTGACGATAGGGGGGTAGGGATTTATGATATGCTACGTAGCTTTCTACTAAGCCTATTGAAAAAAATATTTCATAATTAATAAAAATTTTACTTGCATTAATTATCATCATCCAGTAACTAAAAAAAATATTGCATGATTTTTTTTTCATTCACGGTAATGTAAATAACAAATAACGGATGAACAAAAAATAAATGCCGGCTTCATTTCATAAGGCATGCAGCTATCGGACGCAACAACTGTATCTGAGAAAGTGGTTTTGAAATCCTGCGTAAAGAATAATGTATTGTGTTTGCAGACAAAAATCAATTTCGCTTAAATGCTTCTCAAGACCAATAGTTTGCTGCTTGCTATAGGGCACTGCACGCCGCTAAGGTTGCAAAGGACTTTTTTGCTAAGTTTTTGACATTAAGGCATCATTCCAGGACAGGAATTCCTTATATAGTTTCTACAGGACTTTCTCGAAGAATTCATCCAATAATTTCTTAAGGAGCTCCTCTAGCAACTTTGTAAGGAATTTCTCATTGTGTTCTTTATAGGTTTCCCCAACAGGGGAAGGATAACATTTCCACAGGAATTCCTACTGGGAATTCCAGAAAAAAAAACTTCTGAAAACATTCCAAAAGGATCTGGAGGAATTTCAGCAGGAATCCCTTAAGGAACTTCCAGAAGAATTTTAGAAGGAACTCCTAAAACAATCTTGAAAGGAAATAGATAAATTTCAAAAGATATTCCGTAAGGAGTACCTGGAGCAAATCTAGATGAAGCTTTCAGAGAAATCTTGAATAAACTTCTGGAAGAATCTTAGAAGGAGATATTTGTTGATTGTCAAAATGAACTCCTGGTGTAATTTCTGAAGAAAGCACAAAAGAAAAAATTGAAAGAATCCCGTAAAGAATTCCTGAAGGAATCCCGGAAATAACTTTTGGGGAATCACGGAAGATTATCTTAACTCCTGATGAAATTTAAGAAAGAAAATCCTGGAGGATTTCCAGAAGCAACTATGGGAGGAATCCGTAAAGGGATTCCTCGCAGAATTCTAAGATACCCTGGAGGAATCCTATGAAGTGTAGAATTAGCTTTAGTTAAAATACACAGAAATAAAAACAAAAAAAATGGAGGAATCCTGGATGAAGTGATAGGAGGGATGCCGGAAAAAAGTTACTGGAGGAGTCCCGAAAAAAAACATCCTGGATAAATCCTAGAAGGAAGTCCTCGAGGAATCCCAGAATAGTCCAGGATAGAATTCCTGACGGTATCCAAAAAAGAATACCTGGAGGAATCCCAGAAGCAACTCCTGGGAGGGTTTCGAAAGAATACCGGAGGGGCTACCTGCCGAGGTCTTGGAATGAATATCTGAGTGAATTCCTGAAGGACACCAAGAAGGAACTCCTGGAGGAATCCCGAAAGGAACTTCTTTAGGAAACACAGAAAAAAGTTCTGATGGCATCTCAAAAGAAATTCCGGTTAAAATCTCTGTAAAGATGTCCAAAGAAACTGCTGGTGGAAGAGAGGAGAAGAAAACCTTGAAAAAACTCCTGAATGAAACCTTGGATAAACTTTTAGAAAAACCTTAGAAAAAAAAACTCATGGAGAAATCTCAGAAGGAGGTTTTGAGGGAATCTAAAAAGGAACTCCGGAATGAACTATTGAAGGGATCTTTGAAGGAACCCCTGAAGGAATACAATGAGGAAGAATTCTCTAATGGAATCCCAAAGAAAATTCATATAGAAATCCTAGAACGAAGTGCTGGAGGAACTAAAAAGGGAGACATTCTCAAAAATGGAAATTTCAAAAGAAACTTCTCGAGGAATTCCAAAATGAACTGCTGTAAGCATTTTAGAAGAAACTCCTGCAGGGTCCTTCGAATGTCGTGGCGAATTTTATTAAAATAAAACCAATTTGATATTCTTAATACATTTATTAGTGAGCAAACTAATATCTCCGGAAGAGCTTCTATGGTATATTGAGAGCATCAATTTCCTGTTCTTCGGCATCAAGCAGAACGATGGGCGGTTTATTGAGTCATTAACTCTGGTGATAATCTCCACTGGTTGCACCTATGGTCTTGATCTCGGCGATCTGAACCTGGTAGTCGGCAATGTTTTCTTACTATTGTTTTTTTTTTCATAATATTCTATTAACATTCAAGTTAAAATTTCAATCAGAACTAAGTTCGATTTTTTTTACATGAAAATTTTGTTGAGGGGTTTTGTTTAACATGCTACGTCATTTATAGAGGGGGGTATCTGAATTTGTGACGAAATGCTACGAGGGGGGAGGGGGGTATTAAAAATCGCTTAAAAAAAGCTACGTCATTTATGGACGCCCCCTAACCGGATGTAGAAGGGGCTGAACAACTTTGCCGAAAACGGTGTCATACTTCACTATCCAAATTCCGCGTTATCTATCTATATATATAAAAATGCAGTGGCATACGTGGGACCGCGCATAACTTGCGAACGGAAGGTCCGATTTTGATCGTCTTAGTTTTATTCTGTAAGTTTTCACCCAAGGAAGGTTTATGAGGCAAAAACATGGAAAAATTGAAAGTTTTTGAAAATCGATCTTCCATATATTGTACGTGCAGTTCAAACCCGGAATTTTCGACTAGCGAAGTTGGATTATTCTCCAAATCCGTGCGTTGGACCTAACTTCGGAAGTTGTGCGCTGTATAGCGGACCAGGTTTGCTATACAGCGCACCACTTCCAAAGTTAGGTCCGACGCACGGATTTGGAGAATAATCCAACTTCGCTAGTCGAAAACTCCAATTTTCAACTAAATTGAGAATATCTTGTGACCGGGGACTTGGTCTTGGCTAGAAACTTGAAACGACAAAAAACGCAGTAGGCAAGACAAAGTTTGCCGGGTACAGCTAGTAGAGTTTTAAATATTTTTGACACTAGCGCTGCCTATCGGACAAATCGCGAACTAAAGCAGCCGTTGCCAGATAGCTCTTAACCTGCTGAACACATTTAAGTTGGTGGAAAGAACTAGCTAAAGTTTAAATTCGCGGAAAAAAATAAATTAAAAAAAACTATAAGCTTATTAGAGTTTCGGGATATATGGGATATAACTTTCTTGACTCCAGGTGCCACCTATAAAATCAGTCACGAACCTGAGTCAATGACTATTGTCAGATAGTTCTAAGCTTGCTTAACAACTTTGCCAAAGACGGCATCATTCTATCTCATCAAGTTTCTGAGATAGAGAGCTTTTTACACATTTTTACACTGGCACCACCTAGCTGATGAAACATAAATGTCGTCTTTGACAGATAGTTCATAGTTTGGTGTACAATTTTGCTGAAAACGGCACACTTCTAGCTCATTAGGTGTCGAGATACACGTGTACGAACTTTTTTGACACTAGGAGCCACCTAGCGGATAAAGCACGAAACATAGACTCAAATGTCAGATAGTTCTTAGATTGCCAAACAACTTTGCCGAAGACGAATCATTATATCTTATCAGGATTCAGATATATTGGGCAGTGAATCAAAAATCAACTATCGCGTAACAATAATGACAATGTCGCAACCTGTATTTGTTGCGACAATCTGCCCAAGTTTGTCCCAAATTGAAAATAATAGGATAAGCATCGTACACCACGAGTTTAGAGATTTTTAAGCCTTGCATTACGATTTTCAAATGGTAACTTCGAGTCGGTAAACACTGCAACTCTGTTGAAGATCTATCATCAAACTTTTTCGACTTTGGGATAGTAATAATTGATTATTCACGAGTTGAAAAGTACGCAACAAATTCAGCTTCCGATTTGTCTACAACAAAAAGTCGAGATCATGTCTTTATCTGTTACCAGTAGGGATAAAGAGTAATCGTCGCGCCTTCTTTGTTGCTTGTTTTGTGCCTCTTTGTCTGACAATTCTCTTCACTGATGTAGAGCATTGAACATTTTTGACAGCGGACAATCTTGAATCTCGAACCAAGGTTACCGTTTTCAGATAGTTCTTAGTCTGCTGAATAAATTTTCCAACTATTTTTTTATCTCATAGGGCACTGCACTGTTTTGATTTTGTATGGGATTTTGACGTTTCGTGGCCTTGTTGTTTACAAAATTTCTGTAAGAGTGAAAGAGAAGGAGATAATTTCATGCACTGCCCTATAGGAGTCCTCAAGGGTAGGTAATCATTAGTTGAACCAAAGTGTGGCTTACTAAGGCAGCGGACATTTTGACTGACTTTTTCTCCATTATGGAAATAATTTACCACGTAATATTTGATGTACATTTTACTGAATTATTATTCAATGACATTCCGGACAAAACGGAGCTTAGGAGATAGGTTAATTGAATGAACACACTCCAGTATGGTCAGATTGAATATAATTTACACTTGACATACACCAAACAAAGCCCACCAATGAGGATCATGTAGTAAAGGGAAATTTAGGCAATACAATAGATTATGGATGAGAAAAGAAAATGGGACAAATGGGAATGCAAAAGGAAAATTTGGGTTCAGCTACCGGTCCGATTCGAAAGATCCGATCTTTTCCACGCCAACCACTAATTAGTTAACAAGGCTTTCAGTGAGCCGAAGTAGACGAATTCCTCAAGCACCTTGGTTTCATAACCATTGATATAAATTCGAGGTGGCAGGCGTGTCTTTCCTCTGTGGAGCCACCATGTTGGAAAACTTGTAATTTATTAGAAGACACAGAATGTCCCTTATTAATCAATTGAAATATGAATTTGTTTAAATAATGCTATTGGTTCATTAATAGTTCGGTAATATCTGCACTAAAGCAATGATCCATTCCGTAGATATCATTGTGGATCTCAAATGTCAAATTGTCAAACATTTTCAGTAATTGAGGTAAATCATTGTCATTATTCAAGGGTGACCATGATGATGAACCTGGGCTTGTTAGGGGAATATCTGTAAATGAAAAGAAAATCGTTCTTGTACCGACTTTTCGAACCCTCTAAGCAGAATACCCTCTTCGAATGAGTGTAATCAGTTTCGTACCTTTTAATTCCGCCCTATGTTGCTTATCCTTTGACAGATACGCGTATTTCGACTACCACTTGTAATCTTCCTCAGTGTCAGTTATCCACTGTGGATAACTGACACTGAGGAAGATTACAAGTGGTAGTCGAAATACGCGTATCTATCAAAGGATAAGCAACATAGGGCGGAATTAAAAGGTACGAAACTGATTACACTCATTCGAAGAAAATCGTGTTAAGAACTGTTCCTTTGCATAGAGCTTGTTGAACGTCAATTTCGGGTCCAACGTCTTTCCTAAATCAGATTTTTTTTTTGAATTTCTTTATATTTGTGAATTTTAACTTAATGCTAATTCTTCACACTCCTAAATCAGATACTTCTTCCATCCGTTGAAAAAAGCTTCCATTGATGTGGTAATCAAACTGAAACAGATGGTTCAGACGATGGAATGTCATTACGGAGCACTTCGAAATGCTGACAATATTTTTTTCAGGTGACACCACTCAACAAACAGATTGATACAATTTTGCAGGCGATGATAGTCTTCTAACAATCGAATTACCAAATAGATTTTCAGATCATCAGCATAGATAAACCGGCAGTTTACACGTGATTCCGAAGCAACATCGTTGAAGAACAAAACAAACAGCAAAATACGAAAATTACAGAATCTCGACGATACGCAGAAATAAATTTTAACACGAAATTGTCTCCCGATCAGATATGAGGCGAGCCCCGATACAAGCTTGTTGGATGCTCCCAAACGAGAGAGCTTGGCCAGTAGAATGTTGTGATCAATTTTGTCAAAGGCCGCCTTTAGATAAGTGTATATAACATCCACCTGAGTGTGGTCCTTCAAAGCAGTTAAGCAGGTGGAGATGGTGAAGATGAGAAAATTCGCAGCAACAAATATTCCAGGCATAAACCCACGCCACTAAAACCGTCTCAATCGCGCTGGCTGAAACTTTTTAGAAACGCCTTGAAAAACCTCTGAAGCCCCCTGAAAATCTCGTGAAGTTCACCTGAGAGCCTTTGAAGCCTCATAAGATGCCAGTGTTCTGCCCTGTGAAGCCCCCAAAGACATCACTGAAACCTTCTGAAACGCGCTGAATTCCCCAGCCCTCCCCTCTGAAACTACCTTAAGAGCCCACTGAAATTTAGCATGACCCCTTTTAAATCTCCTAGCCACTCACTCTTCTTAAACTTTTTTGCAACCTTGAAATTCATTTGGGTAAAAAACCGAATCCATTCGGGTGAAAACTCTATTTAGGTACTTCCGACTCATTACCTCGATTGTCCGAAATCTGTTAAAACAATACTCCAGATATTCCAATCACCAGGGTGATCGAGCTATATGTTTTTTCGTTTCCTCTTACAGGTTCCCCCAGAAATGTCATCAGATGTCTCCTCCAGGAGCTCTATCTGAGGATTTTCCAAAAAATACAATCTTGGAATATCTCCATGAATTCCTGCTTAACGAATGCCGTCTGTGTATTCATACAGATT
>NW_026917189.1:0-25000 GCF_035046485.1 Aedes albopictus
TGAATGCTTCCCAATTCTAGTATACAGCCATTGCATAATTATTGGTCACTCTGTCACAACTATTAGTCTGTCAGTTTAGCAGGTTGATTAAATGGAAATGACCCATAATTGTGGGTAACTTATGATTGTGCTATGACTGTACGTATAATTTAATCAACTCAATGTACATTCAGATTCACTTGCTATTCATTGCACTGAAACTGATAAAAATAATAATAACGATTTGTAACGTGGACAAAACCCGAACAATCTCAGCTGAAAAAAATGTGTCATAATTCTGCGAACCTCTACCGTTGTAAGTACCCTAGCCGTTTCCACGGAATAATAAACATACCATTCTTCTCACCCCTCAGGATAGAAATCCGCAACATTTGCGAAAGAATCCAACAAGTACGCAGGCATGGGATTCCCACTTTGTAACATCACCATCTCTACTTGGCAAGGCATAAGCTCCGTTGAACCCTCGCCATTATAGCAAGAAGCAACAACTATTAGCAATTGTGTAAAAAGTCTTAGCCTTAATGCCGAATCTCGTTCTGCGAATTTTTACTTAATCACGTACATACCGTTCTCGTGTTCCGTTGCTGTTAGCGTTGACTTTCCGGCAAACGTGCTTCGTCTGTGCTATAATGATGGTGTATATTTTTTTTTGTTGGGAATTTCCTTCGCAGTCTTCATGGAAATGGTAACCAAAAGCATCAAGGAGTACAAGGTTTTTTGATATTTTTGTCGGTATTTCCCGTACTGTTTACTGACTGCAGTACGTTCGCGAAACATGTTTTTGTAATTATCAAGTAGCAGTTGGTAACATTGAACAAAATACTTGACAGCAAATAATGATGTGTAGTCTTTTACATTCACTTCATTTATTTGGCACATCATATTTATAACGTTAAGACTGAGTCAGAAATTCAAAGCCACACAACTTATTTTGCTGCTCTTGTGAAAAAGTTTGACTAGGATCACATCCTTCCCAGTAGCCCTTATGCATTCAAGGCCGCCTTAACCTCATGCAGTGTTGGTCGTTCCACTATTGACCATCATCAACTAAATAACCCTGTTCATGGGTAAAGCTTCGCAATCCCAATTCAATAGGCCTTCTGAAGTTCTACTTTTTTTGGGGTTTGTTAACCAAAAGTCTGAGTAGCTCGTTCTTAGCCGCCTGTCTGTGAACCGATTTTCAATTTTCTCTCAGGAATCTTCGACCCAATTTTTCTACTTTTTATTATTTTGTTTTTCGATGGTGATTTTTTTTCTCCAGAATAGCGTACGTGAGGATCCTGAGTAGCTTCGTAGTTGCTACTCCGTGATTAACGAGACCTGGTAGAGGAACAAACCAGAGAACCAAACAGATAGGGCTTAGGATTAGCAGAGTATCCTCAATGTACACACTTCATTCATTTTTTCATTTCATTTATTTAGTTCACATCAAATTCATGATAATACTGAATCAACAATTTGCCGCCATAATACTCGATTTGCAGCTGCAGCTCTCCATCCTCGGTCACGCCCAACACTCGCCAGATCACGCTCCACCTGGTCCGCCCATCGTGCTCTCTGCGCTCCACGCCTTCTTGTACCAACCGGATGGTTAGCAAACACCAACTTTGCAGGGTTGTTGTCCGGCATTCTTGCAACATGCCCTGCCCACCGTATCCTTCCAGCTTTGGCCACTTTCTGGATACTGTGTTCGCCGTAAAGTGCAGCGAGCTCGTGGTTCATCCTTCTCCGCCACACACCGTTCTCCTGCACACCGCCGAAGATCGTTCTTAGCACCCGTCGCTCGAAAACTCCGAGTGCTTGCAGGTCCTCCTCGAGCATCGTCCATGTCTCGTGTCCATAGAGAACCACCGGTCTTATTAACGTCTTGTACATGGTACATTTGGTGCGGGGGTGAATCTTTTTTGACCGCAGTTTCTTCTGGAGCCCATAGTAGGCACGACTTCCACTGATGATGCGCCTTCGTATTTCACGGCTCACGTTATTGTCAGCCGTTAGCAAGGAACCGAGGTAGACGAATTCTTCTACTACCTCGAAAGTATCCCCGTCTATCGTAACATTGCTGCCAAGGCTTGTCCTGTCTCGCTCAGTCCCACCTACCAGCATGTACTTTGTCTTAGCCGCATTCACCACCAGTCCGACCTTTGCTGCTTCACGTTTCAGGCGGGTGTACTGTTCTGCCACCGTTCCAAATGTTCTGGCTATAATATCCATGTCATCCGCAAAACAGACAAATTGGCTGGATTTCGTGAAGATCGTACCTCGGCTGTTGAGCCCGGCTCGTCGCATAACACCTTCCAGGGCGATGTTGAATAGTAGGCAGGAAAGTCCATCACCTTGTCGTAGTCCCCGTCGAGATTCAAATGTACTGGATAGCTCACCCGAAATCCTTACGCTGTTCTGCACACCGTCCATCGTTGCTCTTATCAGTCTAGTCAGCTTCCCGGGAAAGCTGTTCTCGTCCATAATTTTCCATAGCTGTGTGCGGTCGATACTGTCGTATGCCGCTTTGAAGTCGATGAACAGGTGATGCGTTGGGACCTGGTATTCACGGCATTTCTGGAGGATTTGCCGTACGGTGAAGATCTGGTCCGTTGTCGACCGGCCGTCGATGAAACCGGCTTGGTAACTTCCCACGAACTCATTTACTTTAGGTGAAAGACGACGGAAGATGATCTGGGATAGCACTTTGTAGGCGGCATTCAAAACGGTGATCGCTCGAAAGTTCTCACACATTAACTTGTCGCCTTTCTTGTGGATGGGACAGATTATCCCTTCCTTCCACTCCTCCGGTAGCTGTTCGGTTTCCCAGATCTTGACTACTAACTGGTGCAGACAGGTGGCCAACTTTTCCGGGCCCATCTTGATGAGTTCTGCTGCGATACCGTCCTTACCAGCCGCTTTGTTGTTTTTGAGCTGGTGGATGGCATCCTTAACTTCCCTCAGCGTGGGAGTTGGTTCGTTCCCGTCCTCTGCTGCACCAACATAGTCATTTCCTCCGCTGCCTTGGTCCTCCGTGCCTACATTCTCTTCGCCATTCAGGTGCTCGTCGAAGTGCTGCTTCCACCTTTCGATTACCTCACGTTTGTCCGTCAGGAGGCTCCCTTCCTTATCCCTGCATATTTCGGCTTGCGGCACGTAGCCTTTGCGGGATGCGTTAAGCTTCTGGTAGAACTTGCGTGTTTCCTGTGAACGGCACAGCAGTTCCATTTCCTCGCACTCCGCTTCTTCCAGGCGGCGCTTTTTCTCCCGGAAGAGACGGGTCTGCTGCTTCCGCTTCTGTCTGTATCGCTCCACATTCTGTCGGGTTCCATGCTGCAGCATTACCGCCCGCGCTGCATCCTTCTCCTCCAGAACCGCTCTGCACCCCTCGTCGAACCAATCGTTTCGTCGACTCCGTTCTACGTACCCGATAGTGCTCTCGGCTGCGTTGTTGATGGCTGCTTTCACTGTACTCCAGCAGTCCTCTAGAGGGGCCACATCGAGCACACCCTCGTCCGGCAACGCTGCCTCGAGATTCTGCGCGTATGCGGTGGCGACATCCGGTTGCTTCAGTCGCTCTAGATCGTACCGGGGCGGCCGCCGGTAATGTACGTTGTTTATAACGGAGAGTTTTGGGCGCAGTTTAACCATCACCAGGTAGTGATCGGAGTCGATATTGGATGTACACACTTAGAAATTCTGAAATTTCCACGAAACGGAATCACCGAAAAACGTAAACGTTTTCAAGACTGAATCACAAATTGGACTCAATTTTACGCGCATCATGTAAGTTCAGGTTGGTTAACAAATCCGTTCCACCAGAAACGTAGAATCAGTATCACGTTCATCAGCCTTTTTCCAACTCGGTGAAATAGCCGAGAGGTAAGAGATGTGGCTCACGATCAGCAGATCCGGTGTTCGAATCCCATGCATGACAATATTTTACTTTTCTATGTTTTATCTGTCAAATCGGTTCTAGCGATTGCTAGACGCTAAGAAATAATAAGTTTTATTTTGGGGTGTCTTGAAAGACGTAAATTTACATGTTTTAACCTCTAAATTTGTGTTTTTGAAGATGCTCGTATATGTCAGGTTCAGGACACTTAAAATTACATGATTTTTTCTAGGTGTGTATGGAGATGGATATGGTTATGGAGATTAAAAAGTGATATTGAGAGCAAACCAATATCAGCGAGTTATTCGGTTGATCTCGCAGCAAAGGTAGGACTGGTGGTGAATGCGGCTAAGACAAAATACATGCTGGTAGGTGAGACTGAGCGAGATAGAACAAGTCTTGGCAACGCAACAATGTTACGATAGACGGGGGTACTTTCGAGGTGGTAGAAGAATAAGTCTACCTCGGTTCCTTGCTAACGGTTGACAATAACGTGAGCCATGAAATACGAAGGCGCATCATGAGTGGCATTCGTGCTTACTAAGGGCTCCAGAAGAAACTGCGGTCAAAAAAGATTCACCCTACACCAAATGTACCATGTACAAGAAGCTAATATAGCCGGTGGACCTCTACAGACAAGAGACCTGGACCATATTTGAGGAGGACCTGCAAGCACTCGCAGTTTGCTAAGGACGATCTTCGGCGGCGTGCAGGAGAACGATGTGTGGCGGTGAAGGAAGAAGAACGAGCTCGCTACACTCTACCGTGAACCCAACATTATGAAAGTGGCTAAAGCTGGACGGATACGGTGGGCAGGGCATGTTGCAAGAATGCCGAAGAACAACCCGGCAAAGTTGGTGTTTAGCAACATCCGGTTGGTACAAGAAGGCGAGGAGCGCAGAGAGCACGATGGGCGCAGAGAGCCAGGCGTAATCTGGCAAGTGTTGGACGACACCGATGTTGGAGAGCTGCAACTGCAAATCGAGTATTATGGCGGTAAAATTCGGTGTTATCATGAATTTGAAGTTGAACTAAACAAATTACATGAAATGAATTTAGAAAACAAAACCGAAACATTCCCTCGAGAATTTCGTAGAGGGATCACAGGGGGAATTTTTGGAAGATTCTAGAGAAGAATTTCTGGAGAAACTTAAGCAGTAAGGTATTTTGAAAGAATTGAGCTTAGCTTGAGTTTGATAGACCGCCTGTATACAACATCGACTTCAGTATCGCTGGCACAGCGAACTCATACAAGGAGCCACTAAAATATCTGCCGGGAACTAGCAGGCATCTTCAGTGTGTGGTCTTCTGTTTTAGATGACAATGGCGCCTGCGTCATCAGGTGCAGATCAATGTTGAGAAGGGGGAGGAAGTATTGATTGCAATCGTTTGTATTCACAGCAGACCGAATAAACCTCTGCGTCTAATCAAACTCATGCGGATATCGGAGTGTTGGTAGAATATGGTTGGAAGAGGGTCCACACATAGGTGCGTGGATGCCAGGTGTAAGGTGGAAGACTTGTGTGTTTATTACTTAGAAGATTATGCGGCACAGTTCGCTTGATTGCATAACTCGTAGGCATTATATGATAGATTGAGACTGAGCTGAAGAGAAAATGACTTTTTCAAATCGTTTCTGGTTTTAGCGATGGCTAAGAACATGTGAATATACGTGAGCTGTACATGTAGAGAGAAGGGATTGCTAAGGAATTCCTAAGATCCTGTCTAGGACAGGAGTAGTGCTGCGAAGTGTCAGTATCAACCGATATTTAAAGCTGAAATTGAGATAGGTTACCACTCATTTTTCCATTTACCATCGGAATATCAATTGACTATCCTCTGATAATTCAATTGACATCAGCTCCAGCCTCAGTCAAGGCACATATCATTCAATTGAGCCCCAGCTAGGAAGCATAAATGTAGGGTGTTGTAGGTTCAAAGCTTTTACCATCGTTGATGACGTCAAACCCGAAATCAACCTATCATTCACCTATTTTTATTTTGGCCACCAAACTCAACTTAGACCGAACAGTTGATCGATGTGGGTCCGGGTCCAACAGTGGCCCAACATTCGATAAAAATTTACCCGACTTTGACCCGACATTCGACATTTTTTCTGTCTGGCGAAATTTTGCGGTTTTTCGTGTTTCGTGCCAAGCTACTCATTCGAGTGACAATTTATTCAATTGACAAGGATTCGCTTGCGGTGCTCTGATTGAATGAAATCGTTTTGAACATAACTAGAAGGAAAAATGACTGAACAGATTAGTTGGTTAGTGTTCAAATGAATGAATTGAATTTTTGCAACACTGGACTACTTTCAAAAATTATTTCGGGAGAATTCCTAGCCTAGAGATACATCAGAGATACATCTAGAAGATCCTTCAGGGATTGTCATTGAAGGTCCTTCAGAGATTAGAGATTTGTAAAAGAATCCATCCTGAAATTCCTTCGGAATTTCCTTTCTTGGAATTACTTTGGGATGCGTGGACATTCGGGCCACCAAGGACGAACTCGCGTAAATTAAGTTGCTCTCAAGAACTGTGCTTGATTTTGTTCCTTCGTAACAAAAAGAGTTCTTTTCAAGAGTTCCATCGGAGATTCGTGCAGGAGTTTCTGGGATTCTTGCAGATGTTTCTTCAGAGATGCCTCCTGAATTTCTTCAGGGATTTCTACAAAAGTTTCTTCAGAAATCTTTACAGAAGTTTCTTCAGAGACGATCCAAGGATACCTCCAGGAGACATCAGGGATTGTGTTTCCCCAGAAGTTTATTCAGGGATTCCTATATAAGAGTTCTTTCCAAGATCCATTCAGAATTTCCTTAGGGGATTGCTCGAGAAGTTCCTTCAGGAGTTCTTCCAGGGATCGTTTCTGGGGTTTTTTTTTTCAGATTGTGGATTGAGATTGAGATTTTTTCAGGAATACTCGCGGATGCCTCCAGAAGTTACATCAGAGATTTCTCCAGAAGTCCTTTTACGGAATCTTGTAGGAGTTTCTTCAATAATTCCCTTAGGATTCAGGCATACCTCCAGAATATTCTTGAGGGGTCTTTCATAGAGTTTATACAAGAATTCTTTAAGAATTTTCTTCTGCAATTCTTCTAGAAATTCTTTGAAGAATACCTCCTACAAAACCTTCCCCCTACCCGGAGGATCCGCTTAAAATCTTAAAGAAATTCCGCATGGAAATCCTTTGGATATTCATACAGGAATTCCTTCGAGCATTTCCTTGGAATCCCTGCAGGGATTTCTCCAGTAATTTCTTCGGTGATTCTTCCTAGAATTCATTCTGGAATGTCTCCTGCAATTCCTTTGGGGATTCCTTCAGGAATTCCTTTGGGGATTCCTTCAGGAATTCCTTCGGGTATTCCTCCTGGACATCCTTCATGGATTTCTCCTGAAATTCTTTCGGAGCTTTGTTCTGATATTCTAACGTAGATTTGTCCTGAAATTTCTTCGGGGTTTCCTCTTCGGGGTTCTCTATGATGAATGCTCTTAGAATTCCTTCGGAGATTCCTCCTGGATTTGCTTCAGGCAAGGTTGCGACCATTCATTTGCAAAGATTTACATTCATTTGCTATTATCTAAGTTCAGAAGCATGCTATCGAAAAATAATGTATGGATGAATTTAACCTTGTAGTTTTATCTGAAAGTTTGCCAAATAAGATTGGGGTCGCACACGCATATCAAAGTCGTGAGCGAGCTGTGAAGGCAACTGTCCACAGCGTGAATGAAATTTGCATTCACCGCGTTCAGAGTTGCCGTCACAGCTCGCTCACGACTTTGGTATGCGTGTGCGACCCCAATGTTATTCGGCAAACTTTCAGATAAAACTACAAGGTTAAATTCATCCATACATTGTTTTTCGATAGCATGCTTCTGAACTGAGATAATAGCAAATGGATGTAAATCTTTGCAAATGAATGGTCGCAACCTTGGCTTCAGGGATTCCTCATGGAATTCCTTTAGCATTCCTTCTGGAATTTCTTTGGGGTTTCCTTTTCAGTGATTTCTCTTAAAATTCCTTCGGGGATTCCTCCTGGAATTCATTCGGTGATTTCTCTTCAAATTTCTTCGGGAATATCTCCTGAAATTCCTTCGGAGATTTTTCCTAGATTTCCTTTCTCCTTCGGAGATTCCTCCCAGAATGCCTTCAGGGGTTCCCCCTGGGATTCCTGCTGGGATTTCCCCTGTTATTTCCTCGGGGATTTCTCCTGGAATTCCTTCAGGAATTCATTTATGAATTCCGTAGGGTATTCCTGCTGGGCTTCCTTCAGGGATTTCTCCTGGATTTTTTCGGGGATTACTCTTCATCTTCCGTCGTGGATTCCTCCTGGAATTCCTTCGGGATTTCCTCCTGGAATTCCTTTGGTGAATCCTCTTGGATTTCCTTCGGAGATTCTTCCTGAAATTTTCTCAAAAACGCTAATTTTTCTAGAATTCCTCATGGAGTTCCTTCGGGATTTCCTACTTGAATTTCTTCGGCGATTTCTCTTAGAATTCCTTCGGAAATTTCTCCTGGTATTCGAAGATTCTTCCTAGAGTTCCTTCGAGGATTCCTTATTAAATTTCTTTGGAGATTCCTCCTGGACTTTCTATGAGGATTTCTCTTAGAATTCCTTCGGGGTTTCCTCTTTGAGGAATCTGCTTGTAATTTATTTGGAGATTCCTCCCAGAATTCCTTCGCAAGTGCCCTCAGAGATTCCTGCTAGGATTTCTCCTGCATTTTTTCGGGGATTTCCTTCGAGGATACCTCCTAAAATTCATTCCGGGATTCCTCCTGATATTTTGTCGAGGATTACTCCTGGAATTCCTTCGGGATTTCCTCATGAAATTCCTGTGGTGATTTATCTTCAAATTTCGAGTATTTTCGGGGATCACTCTTAGAATTCCTCCGGGGGTTTCTCTTGAAGGGTTTTTCCTTCAAGGCATCTTCCTTCGGCGATTTTTCGTGATATTTTGTCGGGGATTCCTTCTGATTTCCCTTCGGGGATTTCTCTTGGAATTTCTCCGGGGATTCTTCCTAGAATACCTTCGGAGTTTCCTGCTGGAATACCTTATGGGATTCCTCCGGGAGTTCCTTCGAGGATTGCTCGTGGAATTCTTTCAGAAATTCCTCCTAGTATTCACTCAGGAATTTCTGCTGAAATTCATTTAGAGGTTCCTTCTCGATATTTTTCGTTGATTCCTCCTAGAAATCCTTTGGGAATTCCTTCTCGAACTTCCCGCTGGAATTTCATCGGGGATTCCTCCTGGAATTCATTTGAAAATTCGTGTTCCCTTGGGGTTCCTGCTTGAATTCGTTTGGGGAATCCTCCTAGAATTTCTTTCCTGCATTTCCATCTGAAATTCCTCGAAAGCTTCAATAAATGATTTCTTCAGAATAAAAGCTCAGACTACAAATTCTAGAGCGTGATGACAACTTCCTTGCTTTGCCAACGTTGAAATTATGGTCAAATTTTGGTCACGCCGCCGCCGTCTAAAGCTGCCACCGGCGTGACGCCGATGACGCAGCCGCCGCCGCCTGTCAAATATGGCCCTCACGCCGCCGCCGAGCAAAATATAGTCGGCGCACAGGTCTAGCTGCCTGCTACGCGCTGAAGCGGCGGCCTTCTTTTTACAGTTGACGCGTTAGGGTAATTGATCCGATCATGGAAGAGTTAAGCACTGGGTTCATGTTCAAACCACAATTGCATTGCCCCAAGCAAACTTTTTTCATGGATTGAATTGAAAATAATAAAATCTATCCTTTATCTACGGGAAAATAACGAAATATTACCACTTTGAGGTTGTTATGAGCATTTAATTCGTTTTTATCTGAAAGAACATTGTATTCCTAATGTTGCGGTATTTGTTCCTTATGTTGCGGTACTTGTTCCTTTTGTTACGGAATCCCATGGAAAGCATATGGGATACCGCAACATTAGGAACGCTACCGCAACAATAGCAACACAGCAGCAAACATATTAAGGAAAATATTTTTGCCTTTCTCGTACACTAAGTGTACTGGAAAGGCTATATGTTCACTCCAAATATGACTTTTTGATAGGAGGCCCGGAGGGTCGAGTCACATATACCAACCAACTCAGCTCGACGAGTTGAGGTGATGTCTGTGTGTGTATGTGTGTGTGTATGTGTGTGTGTGTGTGTGTGTGTGTGTGTGTGTGTGTGTGTGTGTGTGTGTGTGTGTGTGTGTGTGTGTGTGTGTGTGTGTGTGTGTGTATATATGTGTGTATGTGTGTGGTCAAAATAAACTCACATCCCTTTTTTGAATTAAACCTCAACCGATTTTAATGACCGATGGTTCATTTGACGCGGAATCTGGTCCCATTGTTTCCTATTGAAAATGGTTCGGATCTGTCCAGCCGTTCCGGAGTTATGGCCATTTAGGTGTTCCGGACCGGTACAACAGGAAGGGGCCAGATATGAAAATGCTACAAACCCATCCATGCGGCACATCAAACTACGGCATTCTCGATAACTTGATGAATGGTAAGCAGAAAAATAGTCTGAGACCATATCTGAACCGGTAGTGTCCCGGAACCGGTTCCGGGTGTCCCACCGGAAGTGGCCAAACATAAAATTGAACTAAACCCATGCATGCGACATATCAAACCGCGGCTTTTTCGATAACGCGATGAACAGTAAGCAGGAAAACATGCTCAGACCATATCGGAACCGGTAGTGTTCCGGAACCGGTACCAAATGTCCCGCCGGAGGTGGCCAAGTATAAAAGATAACCAAACCCTTGCATGCGACATATTAAATAGTGGCTTTTTTGATATCCTGATGAACAGTAAGCAGGGAAATATTCTCAGAACATATCTGAATCGGTAGTGATCCGGTTCCGGGTGTCCCGCCGGAAATAGCCAAGTATAAAAAAGAACCAAACTTATGCATGCGACACATCAAATCGCAGATTTTTAGGTATCTTGATTTGGCTAAAAAAAAATTCCGGCCATATTAGGGACAACCGGTAGTGTTCCACAACCGATTACGGTTGCCCCATCGGAAGTGGTCAAATGTAAAGGAGAACCAAACCCATAAATTCGACACATTAAATGACTTTTTAGGTAACCTCATTAACGGTCTTACAGATATTGTGGTGGTACGAATTGATAGCTTGTTCATTTTACAATTGTAGGCTTCCAAAGTTCACTGCGGTTGATCACCAAACGGATCAGGTGTCAGAAAACACCAAATTTGAACTTCCGGAAGTAGCAGCTGCACGAGGAGCCGCTGCGGGTGTGAGTAACATCACAATATCGGAGCATTCGTTTTTACAGTGTATTACTCTGTGACATTTGATATCATTTTTGAATTCGACAAATGTCGAATGAGCAGGGTACGAATTAAAAAGTATCGTATTAAAGAGTGATGAATGCGCGGGGTTTGACAGTACATCAAATAGCAGCTTTCTTGATAACTTCTTCTTCACTTCGTTCTTGTTTTCAACGGTCAATAAAATATAACCTAAAATGTGCAGAAAAAAAAACTTTGTCGAAGACCGCAAAGCGATCTGTGATTGTGTAAAAAGTTATATCTTAGCTTGTTAGTATCGTCCTGATATTAATCAGCCTCCAGTGTTAGTGAAGGTGCTAAAGCAGTCAACTGAGAAATCTGATATTATTCAGCTCTGCTTATACGTTGAACATAACGTCGGACTATGAGCCATCAATAAATTTTAAGTCAATTTGATGATGGCTTTGATAAAATGATTGCTTTTCTTAAAAAATATCAGGATTCAGGAACACTTTGACTTACGTCGACGGAAAGATTGATGTTCTCCAACGACGAGAAAAACACTATCACCACTAGGTGGATTAATTTGGGTTTTTTAAAATAGGGTTTTGGGAAAATCTTAAGCAAACAAATGGTGCAATCACATAATTTAAGCACAATAACACTGTTCGACAAAAAAAAAACTTTTGCCGTGATCAGAGATCCCATTAGTAGGGCATAAAAGCACATGGAAAATGTAAAAAAATGCCATTTTAAAATCTGTTGGAGCACCCCCAGAAACTTTTTGAGATGAGTTTGAATTTTATTCATTTTTGAAGGTTCAACACGAGCTTTAGAAATCATCATAAACACTTTTGAAATACAATGCCTTTGAAATGCAGTTTTGTGCACCGCTGAAATTTTCACAGATCTGAGAAGCAACTTTGATAAATAACTAGTCAAAATTTCTACCTATTACGACATTCCGTTTCATTGATACACATGCGCGAAGGCTTAACTCTGACTTATATAGTAAAAATCTTTCAAGTTTTTTTAAATCTAATCCCATAAAGAACGCCCATATTCATATCCATTAGAAAAACTTCTATGCGTTAATGCCGTGCAGCGTCAGTCTTTCGGATACTTCGAACGCCTAGGAATATTGGATGGATTTCCGCTCCAGTCGGAGAAAACGTTTCTTTACAAGTTCTCTACTAGGTCACTAGATGTGACGTTCGTTTTCTAGTGTTAATGTATTTTTCAGTCTTCAGTCAGAGACTTCAAGAAGATGAAAATTGTATTTCAAACATCTGGTTTAACTAAGTATGATTCTGGAAATCTATACGATAAATTTTAGGATATGTTTACAAAGGATCCACAGGAAGAAAGATTAATTCATTGAGGTGAGCATGAGTGTTTTAAGGAAAAACTTTCCCAAATAAATTTAATGTTCTATTTGCAGTTTTCAAAAACTTTTTTGTCGCTTATGAAAATGAACAAAGTTTATTGTAACATTTGACATCAAATGTTACTTTCATAATCATGTTCAAATTCCAATAAACTGCGATTTTGAATGCGATGGATTAGGATCACAATTCAGGTAAAATACACTACGTCCACTTAATTCAAGAAAGTATTTTGTTTTGATCGAATTTCGAGTCGTGCCCAAATTTAATTATCCATATATCGCATATGGATGAGAATGCTTCTCAATGATTTGGTGTGTACCTAAGTAACCATTCCAGATTGCTTGACCTGGTGGATATCAAGCAGTTCCATGTTCTTAATATTTTTTTTTATCTGTATTAACGAGATTTTTAGCCCTAGGCTAGTTCATCTCACGTTTTACTTCCCTTCCGAAGAAAGAACTCACATTTTGCGAGTTTGTCGGGAGTGAGATTCGAATCCAGGTCCTCGGCGTGATAGTCAAGTGTTCTAACCATCATACCAGATCCGCTCCACTTCTTAATAATTTAAATACGATGCGGAAAATATATTCAAATTCCAACGACTTCTTCATTGAAACAAATTTGGACTTAAGTAAATGAATTATATTAATTAGCCTTAGTGGTTCTGGATAGATAGTATTTAAAACTATATTAACAAATGCCTATGCCGCTGAAACTTATAAAGAAATTATACAATCGTGGGTGACATTATTGAGCTTGAAATTAAGATTGGAAATATTTTACTACATGACAAATTCAATTAATTTCATAAAAGTGTCTTCAACAATGGTAATGCCCAAACATACACATTCTTTATTGTGAAACTAACTAAAATGTGATTAAAACAACATTGCTTGTACGATTACTAATAGTAAGGGGAATGTTCTCATTTTAGGCTTGCATTTTCTTAGGGTTGCATTGTTTTGAACAGTCGTGAGCTTAAACCATGTTTTCTGCGCAAAACCAGCTTCAATTCATTGTATTGAAATAGGTTTGTTTTATTCAATAAAGTTATCAATTTTACCACCTTGGTATGACTAGGACGTGCTTCGGAACATTAAGTGAATATAGACAACCCTCAAAAACACTGGAAACGTTTTTTTGTACTGATCGCAAAATATAAATGTAATAGTTTTTCTTTAATTTTTACACAGGCTTACCACGTTAGTAATTTGAAAATCCGACTGGATTTTCTTCTCGAAAATTTGAATTCAATTATTTAGATCATAAGGCCGTTACAAATATTTATTTCACTTTTTGTCCCACCACTCTTTGGCTGGTCGAGGGGGGGGATGATAAAAATAATAAAGCATTTATTCTGAAAAATATTTAAAACTCATCGGATTTGTTAAAGAATTTTCACCAAATCCGAATATTTTGATAAATATTTTTTTATCTGCCCCCTCAAAATGCAAAATGTATTCAAAAATTTTTGAAGGGGTGGGAGACAAAAAGTCAAAATAAAGTTTGTATCAGCCTAAATGTAGCATTTCGAAGTCAAATCAAAGTAAAATAGATATTTTGTTATGTATAGATAAGGATATAGGGTTGCTTTTTGTGATTGAATTAAGAAAAAATTTCAAGGATTTGTATTATATAATTCATATTTGATTCTTCCCGGATATGTATCAATGAAATGGAATGTCGTAATAGGCTGAAAATTTGGCTAGTAATTTATCAAAGTTACTTCTCAGATCTGTGAAAATTTTAGCGGTGCACAAAATTGCATTTCAAAGATATTGTATTTCAAAAGAGTTTATGATGATTTTTAAAG
Source organism: Aedes albopictus (assembly GCF_035046485.1). NCBI lineage: Eukaryota > Metazoa > Arthropoda > Insecta > Diptera > Culicidae > Aedes > Aedes albopictus. The sequence continues at coordinate 14,320 of NW_026917189.1, forward strand.
GTCGTGTCAAACCTTCAAAAATGAATAAAATTCAAACTCATCTCAAAAAGTTTCTAGGGGTGCCCCAACAGATTTGAAAATGGCATTGTTCTACATTTTCCATGCACTTTTATGCCCTGCTTATGGGGTCTCTGATCACGGCAAAAGTTTTTTTTTTTGTCGAACAGTGTAATCTATTAAAAATACCTTTTGGTAACATTTCAGTCGAAAAAGTACTCAATTGCCATTACCGCAACATTAGGTACTACCACAACCATAGGAACAATTAGCCTACAACATTTCTAACTCAGTCATTGGATGCCACATCAGACGCTGTTTGCCACACTTCTGAATTTAGCTGAAGTCAGGCGAACTTGAGTGTACAGGCTACACTATTAGCTAAGCACATACAGCCCGGTCGCTTCGCCTTTATTTGACTTACTTTTACACAAGCGACGTTATTTTCACATCGATATAGTAGTCAATTTCATTTGTATTACAGTTATCGCACAGTTATGGGCCACTCTGTCACAATTATTAGTCAGTCAGTTCACCATCCAATTTTAATGGAATTGATTCATAATTGTGGGCGACCCATGATTGTGCTATGACTGTACTAAATGCAGACAATGATATTTGACTCTCTTGAGAAAGTAGTCTAGTCTCAACAACTATATACAAAACATAATTTCGCAACCCCATTATTCATAACAAGTCCCTTGTTCACCGAATGCCAAAAACATTCCTTATTTTGTTGACTTCCTTCCCGAGATTTACGTTTCCATCTTCACAACGAAACAGCACCGCCCTGCGAAAGCCGTTGTAGGCAACCGGATCATATGAATTCTACACAAGAAATGGAGCAAACTTTTTCGTTTTTACAAGCTGAGAGAACCGCCGAGGAAATTCACCAAGCAAATATTCGAATTTGCATTTCTTTCCAGCACTATAGCCAAGATTTCTTCAGCAGATCAAAACCCCACCTCGTCGTTTTGCCCATAGATCCCAGCAAGTTGAGCACAAGAGCTGTAAAAATCATTTCCAATTTTGCTACCGGTTCTATCCGCACGAATGATTCCTTCGAGAGTGTAACCACCTGGCTGGGAATCATAAATTTCGGTTGCACCGCGCGAAAACGCCTTCATCAGCGCTCGGCCCAGAAAAAAATCAAACGAACAAGACCCGCTCACACCTGAAAAAAACTTTAAGAAGATTACATTTGGCTTCTTGGTCTGTTCCGCTCGCTCTCGTCGGCGGCTCGATCATTCCGGTGTGGAGTCGCGACTTTCGTTCGTGTCCTATTTTCCATTCATGGGCCGGGTGCCTTCGACTGCTGTTTCGTACGGGCACAATTCGGAATGTGTTGGCGAACTGAACTGAAACGAAAAGAAAAAAAAAACTGAAAATCACTTCTCACGTAATAAAAAAGTTTTCCGTTCACCGTTCGACACCTCCGACGACGGATCAGCGGGATGGAAAAACGGAAAAATTGTGGCAGAATAGGACCGGAAAGTTTTACAGCTCATTAAAAAAATCTCGTTAAAGTAGCTGCTCGATATGCGAGATCCGGCGGAAATGTTTGCCAACTTTCAGTCCTGCTAATGCGGCCAGTGTTCTGTGCTGCTGCCTGCCTGCCGGCCGGTTTACGAACATTTTAGAGTAAATATTTTCCATCTAATTTTCTGAATTGGCAAAGGATTTGCATCGTCTAACAATTTCGTTCTGTTTCCATCTCTTTCAGCGCAATGTGGATCTACACCTTCATCAGCCTGGCACTTAGCAGGATATTGGATATAACAGCCTTCTCCATCAACACAGATAATCAGGTATGGCTTTCATGGTGAAGTTTTTCAATGCCTAGCCTCCTTTGGATGGTTACTTCTTTGCTCTTTGTAATATGCGTTCATGATGAAACGCTTGGTGAAAAAAGATTTTGGTTTGCATCTCATTTGAATGCTATACATTTTAATGTATTAAAATCAATCATATATCCAGGTCACGGTGACCAGGCCAGTGTGGCTTCGTGGTCGTGCGGCTAGTGTCACAAAGCACTTAGTCGCATTGTGTTGAGGAGCGCGGGTTCGACTCCCGCTGCAGCTGTCAGGAAAAGTTTTCGGCTGTGCCACTGGGCGTTGCATGCTAGTCCGTTGTCTAGTGTTGTGCTTCCTTCAAAGAGCGAATAGCTCACTGGAAGCATTAAACGTGTCCGTGTTTAAAAAAATGGATAAGTAACAGCAGGGTATAAAAAGGGAGTTTTGAGCTTAAATTAAGTCAGTGCTTTTTAAATAAGTTTGTGGAAGTTTACGATGAAGTCAAGAGGGTTTTCTATGATTTCGGGGGACCACAAAATAAAAAGAATTTCAAGGTTGCCTATTTTTTTATTATTCTTTAATCACTTAACCAGATTTACAGCTCTATTGTCCACTAGGGCACTGCGTGAGCGATTCCAATTGGAAGCTGTACTTGCATTTTGTAACAGCGCCTAAATGAATTCTATTCTAAGTCTACTATATCGAACTGGTTGCCGTTGCGCTGCTTTCACTTTCTACCCTATCATAGTAGAATGATAAGCACGAGGATGTTGGTGTGAAGCTGTTGGTTGTTTTTGGTTCCAGTCCGATTGGGGGTCCATTATGGGTTGCCGTTCGCCGATGTACAAATATCCGGGTCCATTTGAGCCATGGGCTCAGAAGAGGGTCAGTGTCAGCGGCTCTCAGGGGGAAAGAGCAACTGAGGAAAGGGCCTGGGGCTGGGATCGAACCCATGACCATCTGCTTATGAAGCTAACGTGTGACCAATTGCACCACGGGCCCCAACTTGGGGGTTGCCTATTTCCAAGGGAATTTAAGAGGGCTTAAGGTTGTTTTAAGGCTGGGTGTGGTATGGCCCGCTATCCTATTTGCTAAAGCACTTGTCTAGCCTGTGGATTTTTTTCCTGATATTCACCAAGAATTTATACATTTTTACATATGTACGTTGAGTTATTAGAAAATCTTGATACGGACCACACGGATTCTTGTACTAAAAATTTTCACTTTGGGTTACTTTGCTTCAATGAGTTTATAGGGGTTTAAATTTTTGTTTAGATGGTTTAAGCCCTTTCCGAGACTTTTTTGGCGTCAGAAATTTTATCCACTGAGACCCTTTAAACACATCTGAGATCCAATGAAGCATTCCAGAAACCCAATGAACCTTCCTTAGATTCCCTGAAATGTCCTGAGGCCAATTGAAATTGTATCCTCCTAATATTTTCTGAGATCTCTTAAATCCTTGCAACAGCTTTGAAACCCCTTCAATCTATATGATACCCCTTGAAATTTTCCTAAACCCCTCCTGACACCTATAAGAATCCTCCCGAGACCCCCTGAGATCCCCTGAGAACCCCTTGAAACATTTCTGAAACCCACCTAACCCTTATGATACCTCCGAAAGCCCCCTGAATCGCTCTGAATCCCCATGAGACCCCTTATAACTAAGCTGAGACCTCCTCAAATGCTCCTGAAACCATCTGGAGCTTCTAGAGACATCCTGAAACCAGTCTTGTTAGCGATCTTTGACACCTTTTTGTCGATATTCGGCTGCCTTTGTCTGCTACATTCGCAACACAAGCGATCAAACTACTGTCCGGAACAAAAATGTCGAATGAATGCGCTTGACCACGATTGCGTCTTCGGGAGATGGTTCGGTTTTTGTTATTCTTGTCTTTCCCATAAAGAGAGCTGTTTTGTATAAATGTATGTATCGTAATAGATTTATCACACACGAATAAACTAATAGGGTATTGGTTCCCTTATTAAGCATGTGGCTCCCATTTTCATCCCACGAAAAACAAAGGATTGAAGCACTGTTTGTTTTGTTTCTCATTTTTGTATTTTTTGTCAGAAGTGAGCACGCATGAAAACAAAAAGAACGGAATCAATCGGTGCCGTAATCGCTTGTTTTCGAATAGGATGAAAATGGGAGCGTGAGATTACTGGTGGCACACAAACCCTATTATACCAATCTTAATCAAAATTGGCTGAAATCTTGCGAAAAGCTGGAATTAGACAAATGTTACCGTGTCAGACGACGATGATTTGATCCACTTTTTTGTTTATTGATCTTCGTTCTGCAGCTCGTGTTGTGTGTAAGAGGTAGCGGTCGCGCTCGAATGAAACAAAGCAAGCTGACACCCGACCGCGGCAACGAAACGAAGGTAGTGAAAAGTGTCGAATGTTTCCAAGCCTGCCTGAAACACCTCTTTAGATCCCATGAAACGTCTTTGAGATCCTCTGAAACACCCCTGAGATCCTTGAAACCCACCATGAAACCCAACTAATATTCTCTACAGCGCCCCTAAACACTCTGAAATGCTTTTGAAACCCTCTGAGAGCCTATAAAGCCCCCCTGAGATCAACTGAAATGCCATGAAACTTCCCTGAAAATCTTCTGAAACTCCCCTCAAGCTCCTGAAACATTTTTAAGACCCCCTGGAAGATCCATGAAAACCGTCGAAGATTCATGACTTCTCTTAAAATGCCACTGAGATTCCCAGGAATCCCATGAAGTACCTATGAAACTCACAGAGATTCTCTAAATCATTCCTGAGCCCTCTGTAACCACTGGAACCTCCTGAAACCTTCCCAGAATCACTTTGAGAGCACCTTCAACGCCCCTGAGACCCTCTGAAACTCTCAGAAGAGCTTTAAAACGCCCTCGAAATTTCCTGAAAATATTTTATTAACCCGTTTGAAACACCCTGAAGTCTTCTGAGATTTTTTTTTATCTTCATTAATGGGTTATCCACTTTATTATCAATATTTTAAACCAGGGGCTAGTTCAGGATCCATGCTTTACTTCCGTTCTGAAGAAAGAACTAACATTTTGTGAGTTTGTTGGGAGTGGGATTCGATTCCATGTCCTCGGCGTGATAATGATATGAGTTAACCATCACACCAGGTCCACTCACAGAACAAAGTCTTCTGAGAGCCCTGAAACTCCCTGAACCCTGCTACATCCACAAAACTCTTAGGAACCCCTTCAAATGTTCATGAAAACCCTCTGCAACACCCTTGAAGCATCTCTCTATTGTTCCACCCAAAGACGCGATAGATCGCTCATAAGCTGCTCCCTCTCATAGAAAAAATTGAAGTTTTGTGAATTATTTGGGCCATTAGAGCCGAATTTTGATGCCTCATTAAATATCACTGAGACTTATTGAACCTCTTGAAACTCCTCTGAAATATCCTGAGATTCTCTTTAACACGCCTGAGACCTCCTGCATCATTCTGAGATCTCCCTAAGAAGTCTTCATAATCCCTTTTCTGAAGTATTCACAATACAAAATCCTTTGAGAGTCCTGAAACTCCTCGAAACCTTTTTAAAAAAGAATCAAATTTCATTAGAAGTAAGTGCTAATTTACTAAATTATGATTTAAGAGATCATTACTTGCCTTCAAACCTTCCGAAACTCCCTGGAACCCTTCAAAATTCATATGAAAATCCCTTGAAACTTTTTGAAACATCCCTGGGTCATCTATCCATGCTCCCCCTAACGTTGCACTGCATCATCCACATGCCCTTCCCTCACTTAGATCTTATTGAGCCCTCCTTTTGCTCAGGATTGTTACATAAGGCTGAATTTCAAAAGGCTGAATGCACAAAATGCTGAATACGAAAGGCTGAAATCAAGGAAGTGTAACATATAGCTGAAATTACAAAAAGCTGAAAATTAGAAAATACACATATAAGTTATAGCATGTCTTCCTTTTCTTGGAGTAACGCCCGCAATGAGATCGAGCCTGCTTCTCAGTTTATTATATCGTGTAACAGGTACGAAGATACTCAATGCCAAAGGGAGTCAAAAAAATTTTCATAACGAAAAGTTCTTGGTCCGAACGCAAATCGTACGCGTAGCCCTCAGCATGGGCCCTAGTTTCGAAACTGAGCTTATAGTGAAAAGGCTAATGGTACATACCAACGAACACAAAAAGGAACTGAAAATATTCATATCGTTAATTTATCCTCTTTAAACATGAACTATTCTTTTGAGTCATGTTGTTTTGGAGATGGTTGTCATTACGGCTACTAAAACAGTATCATCAGAGATTTTACCTAATGGCTTAGTTTTGCCAACCATAAACTAGGGACGGTAGGACGGTCAATCGTCAAGCGCAAGCAAAACCAATGCGAGTGCCACGGCTGGGTAATCGACTAACAAACAAATTTTCAAATAGATCGTAAAAACAATGAATGTATGTAATTTTTCCCAATAGGCTCCTTAAGCTCTATCTAGATTCTTGATTTAAAACACAACATATAATCAAAGAGTGATTGTTTACTCATTTTTTGACGGTTTTATTGGCCGTGGTTGAAAACACATAATATTTAATTTTTAAATCTTTTGTCCCGCCACATACTTTGAGTATTTTTTTTACCGTGTATGTGAGATAGGAACATTTTTGAAACCCCTGTAAGAAAAGGTCGAGTTCTATCACATCAAGGTCGACCACAAATGTCGAATTAGAACTATTTACCATTTTACTTATTTTTAATATTCTCATTATTCCTTCGTTTTTCGAGTTCGTGTAAAGTAAAATTCCGTTTAGAATACCGTGCTTGATCGTATCATTCAATGAAAGTGAGAATTCGTCTTTAATTTTAGGACCTTATTGGCGTGATCTGTTTGTCTGAGTTGTTAGTGTTTAGGTTAGCCTTTAGGAAAACTAGTCGAATCACTGTTTCAGCCTTATGTTATTTCAGCCTTTTGATGCATTTAGCCTTCTGTAATTTCAGCCTTTCGTGTTTCAGCCTTTTGCTATTTCAGCATTTCGTAATTCAGCCTTTTGTATAAACGACCACCGGCCATTGTTACATTTTTACACCGGCCATTGTTACATTTTTTTATGGACATTACAGGGTGCGGCAGGAAAAAATGCGAAAAGTTCAAGGCACTATTACACGCTAAATATGGGATATATATGACTATTTTTTCATGACAGTGTATCAGTCAATGTCTCTATTCTAGCACTGAAAAATAAAAATGAACATATTTGATGTTTAACATGTGATAATGTAGGCCTAATAAGCGGATATCAATAAACTGCGCGCCCAATGGTCATTAAACAAAATGACTATAATAGTAACACAATTAGCTCAAATTCGATGAACAACCAGACTACACTGATCCAGAGCCATGTAGTTTTACATACCAGATGAAATAAGTACATATATTTGATGATATTGTAGCGAAAATCAAAAATTTTGTTTTATCAGATGCGAAATTTAGCGACCTGTGTGATTTTCTGCGGTTTGAAAATTCTGGTTGTCTTCATCTTTAGGCGCCGCCCTGTAAAGGATAGTGACCAAAATGGAAATTTTTTTAATTAACTTTTCAGAAAACTGGCCTATTATAGATCATGGAACGTTGAAACATAGATTGGTTAATGTCAAATGGACGAAAATGAGGTTTGAAGTTGAAAAACACTTTCGCATTTTTTCCTGCCGCATACTGTAAGCGACTCGCACAAATTGGGAGGTAGTACAATCCTAGACTGCTGTTATGAGGGTTGCCTCCTTCCCATCCCAACCATAGAACAAAGATTTGGGGCTAATCTCTGACTCCTAGTCAAGACTGACGCAATCCTCTAATGGTCGAGAACTGTCCTGGCCACGTCCTTGCGACTGCTGAGGGAAGGGAAAGGATGGTTAGTTGGACGCCTAAGAAAGATGTAGACAGCTCCACGATCTCTCAGGCCTAGGTGTCACGGGAATTTGGGTGTTGTTAGTGGAGCGCACAACATATTATATGGTGGTTTGGAGGCAGTCGTCATTATCAGTAAACACGAAACACATAAACAGAAACACAGAGAGAAAAACTGCGTCAAATCTTGATCCTGGATGGTTCTTCAGGAGCCTGGCCACATTTGTTAGGAAAATTGCAAGATCTAAATTCAATGTGGTAGGTCTTACGTCATAACGCACAATTCCAAGGTGATCTACCCACATTACAGGACATTCCTAGCAAGGCATAAAAAGGTGCATAAATTAAATCCGCAAAAATCGAGTTAATTTTAAGGGATGATTTGAAAAAATAATAAGATACAGTTTGTTTGAAAAACTTTAATCAATGATAAATCTGACAAGCAGTATTGTGAATTATTGCGACCATTGGAGACGATTTTTGATTTCACCTTTCCTAAGTGATACCAATCAACTAGCATATCATGCTCGAAACTCGTACAAGGATTCCCTAAACGATTTGCTGATTTCTCCGAGAAATTTCCGAAGGAACTTTTGGAAGAAAAAAAAAACAAGAGTATCAATTTTTGAAAAATAAATGATAAATATAATGAGGGAACTCCTGCATTCCAAAAATTTCAGCAATCAAAGCTTATAATAATCTTCTCAAAAATATTCTTTTGAAAATTTTCCGCGAGTTTGGACATAGTTTTTCCGGCTTTTCTTTACGAATTTTCTCAACAGTAGAAAATTTTGTGGAAAACTTTCTCCACTTCATATTTTTTTAGATTCCTTAGAAAATTTGCTTTCATTTTCTAAAAAAAACTTTGTCTCTACGATGCTTCGTTCTTGAGTTATGATTTAAAAAAAATCTTATATGCCATATTTGCGCATTTTTAAACAAAATTGGCCATAACAAACGAAAAAAAAGGGCAATTCAAAAATTTGAGCAATTAAAGCTTACGAAATAACCTTCCCAGAAACATTTTTTTGAAATTTTTCCACGAGTTCGGGCATAGTTTTTCCGGCTTTTCATTACGAATTTTGTGGAAAACTTTGTACAGTTCATATTTTTTTTTGGATTTTTGAGAAAATTTGCTTTCATTTTCTGGAAAAAACTTTGTTTCTACGATGCTTCGTTCTTGAGTTTTGATTTTTCAGAGAAAGTAGTGTCAGGGAAAATCAAGAAATTTGCAACTGAGTTTTCCGGGAAAATAGGCGACCCTGCATTTTTCTCATTTTTTTTATTCATTTATCCATGAGCCCTGCCTGTGGAAAAAGTTTCATGAAAATTTGAGACCCTTCGGCCCAATTTGTACGATAATTAAAAAAAATGCCCAGCTGAGATTCCTTCGTAATTTCCTGCTGTGATTCCTTCAAGGATTTCTACGAGGACTACAAAAATGTTCTATGAATGTTCTCAGTAAATCCTGTTGGAAATCACCATGACATTGTTTTGGAAAAACTTACAAGTATGATTCCAGGATTATTGCTGGAATTTATTTTAAAATTCCTGGTAGAACCCAACAGGAACTTTGCTGGGATTATGCAGGTGATTCCCGCTGGAGATCATTCCGGAGTTCTTGCAGGACTGCTAGGAGCAATTACTGAAGAATTCCCAGCTGAAAATGCTTGCGAAACTTCAGCAGTAATTTCTCGAAAAGTCCTAGTAGTAATATCTACTGCTACTCTAAGACATAGTTCTCAAGAAATCCTTGCAAGAGGAATTCATATAGGACCCCTTTTTTTCATTCCGTGTCGGGTATTTCCATCACTGCGATCTTTTTTTATCTACATATTGTGATAGGACCCCTTAGATAAATCTCTGGTGGAATCCTTGGAAGGATATGTAAAGAAACTCTTGCAGAAACCTTTGAAGCAATTCCAGCAATAATATTTATAGGAATCCCTTCAAACATTTGTGGAAGAATTCCAAAAGAATGTTTTCATAAATTTCTCTTGTGTTATCTCCAGGAACGTTTGATGGGTTTCTCTAGGAATTGCTTCTGAGATTGCAGAAGAAATGTCACCAAATGATTTTTCCAGGGAGTCCATTTAAAGCTCCTCCAGGAATTCTTGCTGTGGTTTGTCAAATGATTTCTCCAAGAAATGTTTCATGAATTCCTCCAGGATTTTTTTCTAAAAAATCCCGTAATAGTTCTTCCAGTGATTGCTGTTTAGATACTTTCAGAAATTGCTCTTGGGATTGCTCCTGCAATTTTTGAAAAAAATATTCCAAAAACTCTTCTGGCATTATCACTAAAAAATCTTGCTAGGATCCAGCGATACCTGTATGGATTTCTTCAGAAACTCAGTGCTTGTAGTAGAAATCCTCTTCAGATTACTTTGGGAATTACTGCTGGAATTGCTACTGGACTGCTGCTGGGATTTTTCAATAAATTTTAGACAGGAATCCTCCAGGATTTTTATAAGTTTCCCAGCTGCAGGGAATCATTTGGGAATTTCTGGTAGATTCTCAAAAGTAATTATTGGAGATGTTCTGGAATCCCAGAAGGAATTTTCGGAGGCACCTTAGCTGGCACTTTTGAGATCCTTTTGGAATTCCTTTAGAAATGTCTGCTGGGATTCGAAAAATTTCTAGAATTACTCCATGGATTTCTCCAAGGATTCCTCTGCAAGTTGTTGCGATGATTCTATTAAGAATTTTTCCAAGGTTTTTCTCGAAATACCCTTCGAAATTCCTGCATGGATTCATTCATGAACTCCCACCAGGTTTTCTCTAAGTATTCTTGCTGCAAGCACTTCTAGGTGGTATTTCTGCAGTGCTTGCTCTTGGGAATCCTTCTGAAGTATTCCTAGCAGGAATTGAAAAATTCCAGCAACACTTCTTGTAGGATTCCTACCACGAAAGCCTGCAAAAACGACAGTAGAATTCCAGGACCAATTTCAACAGAAATTCCCAAAGAAATTCGAAGAGGATTTCCAGAATACTAAGAGATATTCCTAGAGGAATTCAGCAAAA